>NC_138226.1:465000-500000 GCF_964197995.2 Scardinius erythrophthalmus
CAGAGATTCTGTTATTTCTGTTGATATATTGCATGTTCAGATATTCATACAACAAAATATTCTGACGGCGATGAACGTTTTGTGAAAATGATCAAAAATGCTGGTGTTTACTGGCAACTTTAACAAACAAAAACACATTGGGCCCTATTTTAACGGTCTGAAACGCAAGTAACTTTGTGGGCGGATCCCGACGCAAATCTAAAATGTGTTAGTCTGAAGTCGCTTCATTACTCATAGGTGTGGTTTGGGCGTAACGTGAAATAAACCAATCAGAGCGACATCTCACATTCCCTTTAAGAGCAGGCGCGCTTGTTCCATGGCGGATTGCTATTATAACGGCGGATTTGCCAGGAGCGGTTCACAGCCGAGGAGACCGGCGTTCTCGTCAGGGCCGTAAAACACAGAGAAGTGACATTGGGGATGGAGAAACACACCCAGATTAGCTTCGGTTAAACAGGCGTATGATAATTTGGGTAAATGTGTAAGCTAGATTTACGGCTATTTTTTCACATCTTCATGGACACCACAATGATTTCCCTCGTGTGGTAATATTTTTCCTTGTAATAATGTATGGTTTTCTAAAAATAAAAACTGCTGCTTCTGTGTAGATGAGAGAAGCAAAGTGTGTGTGCGTTGTGCACACGCTACATTATGGCCAAGCATGCGCCCTTAAAATAGCCTCTGAATAACATGTGCAACGCGCCACTGACTTTAGACGAGGTTTCTCCTGGTCAGTGGCGGAATTTTTTTCTGAAACTGCAGAATAGCACCAGGGAACGTTTGCGCCGGAACACGCCTCCTCTCTTCACTGAACTGCCCCCGAGAGCGCAAGTTCATTCCCTAATTTACCGACGTGCGTCTGTAGAGGGAATAGTCCGCTGTGCGTCGGGAGCAGAATAGGAATGATACATGCAGCGCTGTACGAGTCAGTTGCGCTGGGAGCGAGATAGATCCCTGAGTGCATTTAATATTTCATGTTGAAATATTATTACTTCACATCATTGCTTGTGTTTAGATATAATCTACAGTTCCTGCGTGAATTTTTACTTTGCTTTGAATATTTACACAACTGAATTTCTTAAAGTTTATAAAACTAAACAAAAATAGAAATGACAAACTTTAAAAAATATAGTGAACCCATATTGCAGTTAGTTTAAGGGTTAGTTATATCTTCTGTGGATATTAAAAGAAGGAGAGTTCTGTAAGTGTGTGTGTGTGTGTGTGTGTGTGTGTGTGTGTGTGTGTGTGTGTGTGTGTGTGTGTGTGTGTGTGTGTGTGTGTGTGTGTGTGTGTGTGTGTGTGTGTGTGCGTTTCTCCAACTCTGGATTAGAGTTCGTTCGCATCCATCAGGAACACATTCCGGAAGAGAACGACAAGCTAAAACCATTTCACTGTTTCAAATCCCACACATCAATTATACATGTGCTCATCTCCGCTGGTATCAGAAGAACATGTGTGTGTGTGTGTGTGTGTGTGTGTGTGTGTGTGTGTGTGTGTGTGTGTGTGTGTGTGTGTGTGTGTGTGTGTGTGTGTGTGTGTGTGTGTGTGTGTGTGTGAAAGACGCATGAAGAGAACAGACTCAGCGCTTTAGAACCAGATCAGGTAAAATAAACTGGCAATGTTTGCAGTGAAAACTGAAGAAGTGTTGTTGTTTCCAGAGGAAAATCCCAGTGCAGAACTCGGTTCTTCGACAGCGGAGACTATTATCACTTCCTTAATAATGCATTACACACAAAGGCTTTAAGCAAAATATTACCAGAAACTTGTTTTTTTGCGACTAGTTGCCAAGGAAATATTTCTCATTTTCATTTACTTTAACTTCACACACCAAAACTGAAATAAATAAATAAAAAATGTATAGATATATAAATATATATATATATATATATATATATAAATATATATATATATATATATATATATGTACAGTGCTATGCATAAGTTTAGACACCCATGCTAAAGTTGACTAAAAAGAGGAATAAAAAATTACCTAGAGATTGGCATGGAGTACTTTCCATAAGATCATCTCTCAATGCAAATCAAACCAGCTATTAGGCTAACTGAAATAAAACCATGCCGATGATGTGGGGCTATTTTAATCCCAAAGGCCAAGGGAACTTTATCAGGATCATAGTATCCTGGATCCATGAAGTAACTGGCCTTTAAAAATAAAAATCTGCCTGCCTCTATGGGAATTTAACATAGGGGTGTACTCACTTATGCACCCTGTATTTTAAGGAAGAACATTTATTTATTTACGATACATTGTTCATTCACAAAGAAAATTGGTGTCCTTAAAGGTTGGATTTTTCCTAATTTTTTTAATTAAGGCATTAAGTTCAATTTCCAAAAGATTATTTTTTATTCCTCTTTTTAGTCAACTTTAGCATGGGGGTCTAAACTTATGCATAGCACTATATATATATATATATATATATATATATATATATATATATATATATATATATATATATATATATATATATATATATATATATATATATATATATATATATATTATAAATTATATTTGTATTTGTATTATTTGCATTTGTGAGATTTATTTGTCATAAAAAAAATTTATAAAGCAAATGAAACTCTCTAAAGTTTCTCAATCTATTCTAATGCCACTGACAAATATTGATATTCTTAAGCATATATTATTAGTGTTATATTGATATGAAGCCGGTGTGTCGAGGGTTAACTCCTGCCATCACACTCTCTTATGGACTTCATCTCTCTATGATAATTCCATCTGCTCAATTATAAATCTCCACGACTGTCATGAATAATCGTGTCTCAACATTGGCTGTAAATATTTAATGTCAGCGTCTGCTGAAACACACATTACAGGCTCACGAATAAACACCCTGATTTAAATATTAAACCAGACCGAGATCTGAGACACACACAACTCTACTCTGTTCACGGATATGACCAGATACACACACACACACACACACACACACACACACACACACACACACACACACACACACACACACACACACACACACACACACACAACTCTACTCTGTTCACGGATATGACCAGATACACACACACACACACACACACACACACACAACTCTACTCTGTTCACGGATATGACCAGATACACACACACACACACACACACACACACACACACACACACACACACACACACAACTCTACTCTGTTCACGGATATGACCAGATACACACACACACACACACACACACACACACACACACACACACACACACACACACACACACAACTCTACTCTGTTCACGGATATGACCAGATACACACACACACACACACACACACACACACACACACACACACACAACTCTACTCTGTTCACGGATATGACCAGATACACACACACACACACACACACACACACACACACACACACACACACACACACACACACACACACACACACACACACACACACACAACTCTACTCTGTTCACGGATATGACCAGATACACACACACACACACACACACACACACACACACACACACACACACACACACACACAACTCTACTCTGTTCACGGATATGACCAGATACACACACACACACACACACACACACACACACACACACACACACACACACACACACACACACACACACACACACACACAACTCTACTCTGTTCACGGATATGACCAGATACACACACACACACACACACACACACACACAACTCTACTCTGTTCACGGATATGACCAGATACACACACACACACACACACACACACACACACACACACACACACACACACACACACACACACACACACACACACACACACACACTCACACTCACACACTCTACTCTGTTCACGGATATAACCAGATACACACACACACACACACACACACACACACACACACACACACACACACAACTCTACTCTGTTCACGGATATAACCAGATACACACACACACACACACACACACACACACACACACACACACACAACTCTACTCTGTTCACGGATATGACCAGATACACACACACACACACACACACACACACACACACACACACACAACTCTACTCTGTTCATGGATATGACCAGATACACACACACACACACACACACACACACACACACACACACACACACACACACAACTCTACTCTGTTCACGGATATGACCAGATACACACACACACACACACACACACACACACACACACACACACAACTCTACTCTGTTCACGGATATAACCAGATACACACACACACACACACACACACACACACACACACACACACACACAACTCTACTCTGTTCACGGATATGACCAGATACACACACACACACAACTCTACTCTGTTCACGGATATGACCAGACACACACACACACACACACACACACAACTCTACTCTGTTCACGGATATGACCAGACACACACACACACACACACACACACACACTCAGTAAAAGCAGTTCCTTCAGTGCATGTGTTCTGGGTTCGCTGAGAGTGCAGAGCGACGTGAGAAACATCAGGACACAATCAGAACTGCATCTCTCCAGAGGATGAGATGATTGATCTCAGAGGAATAAACAGTTAAATCCCTGTGTTTTCTCTCCGTTGTGTATTATAATCACTCTGGCCCTTGCATGAGGGGTCGTCGTCCCCTGTTACCATGGCAACTTAATTGGGCAAAGCCCCGCCCCCTTTGACACACTTTCACAGACCTGTGGAGAGAAACATGGCAATACTGAGTAAAGTCAGGAGCGGATACAGCCGTCGAGAGAACATGACCTCCGACCTTTCAGGGCCTCGCAGCTCATGTGTCATGTGCTTCGGCCTCGGCGTGTTATGATTAATACATCAGTTATGATTAATATACATCACTGCAAACCTGAGTCACTTCAGGAGGAAGACGCACTCTGTTCACTCTCCTCAGCCAGACTCAGCTCTTTAGTTATTTATTTTTGCTTACATTTTTTGTTAATATATTAAATTAGATTTTTTTTTCTATATCTTCTGTTTTTTTTCTATTTAGTTTCTATAGTAATTATTATAAATTATGCATAAATATGTGCAAATAACCCACACCCTAATCCTAATCCTAAATACATGTCGTTAATTATCAGTGCTTATATTATTACACTGTAACACGGACACTTTTAAATGAAGTTTGTTTCTGTAAGAGTTATTATTGATAACAGCACATGGCATCAAGCTCTGCTTAAGTAATATCAGTGTGTTTGTGCATTTATGCGTTAATGATTGTTAAGTGGAACACAATTGTATTAGTCAGTTGCGAGAGGCTGAACATCTTTCCTCCCCTGAAGCCTTTAGTCTGACATTAAACTACAGAAACATCTGCAAAATAAACATGCAGACGCTTAGCAATGCATGCATGAGCATATCTGCGCAAAACTATAACATTAATATTATCAATTAAATATTAAATATTATAAATGTATCATTGTAGCATTGTGATGCTCATTACGTTCAAGATATATGATCTGAAAACCAGCATTATTATTTTAATGTGTGTTCTCAAGAACATTTATCACACTTATACATATTTCTATAATCCTCTAGAAGACAGAAAGCACTTAAGTGATAATAGTCTGGTGAAATGTTTTCTGAAATGTCCACTTTAATCACGGCACACCCAGCTTGAGAAAGCAAAGAAGACGTGAATTATTTACTGAACTCCTGCAGCTTTACTTTATGAGTGTGAATAATGCAGTCAGCGTGTCTGTGGAGAGCGATCAGAAGATGTTTGTAGAAGACGATTCCCTGATTCAGGAGGAACATCTCTGGTCTCAGACACAAGAACTTCTCCAGAACGCTTGTGTTTTACTATCAGTCGCATTGCTCTTCTGCACAACAACGTCTGTCTGAGTCCTCATTAGTAATCTCTGCATAAAGTGTAATTCTGACACATGCATTTTCACTGAGATACAATATCAGCATACATCCTTTTACATATGCATTTAAATATAGGAAGCTGATGCAGTTTGTGTCCATCGTCAGGTATTTATGTTGATAAAGTGAAACTAATAATCACAGTCATCAACATGTGAGAAAAGACAAAGACTTCTCAGCAAATTTACATTTTTTCCAAAGCCTTCTCAAGTTCTGATCTCTATATCTTCTGATTTATGTATATATGTGATTTTAACAATAGCATTAAAAGAGACATTTATAAATACAAGTCCAGTGACTGTTCAGTAACATACTTTGTCATACTGACATCATCGTCATGATAATCTTCTTCATCAAAATCTTCATCATCATCATGAATGGAAACCTCATTGTAAAGACCATAATGTTGAATGTTTCACTTCAGTGGACATTTACAGAAAAAATAAATCAGCATAAAGGCCCTATCTTACACCCGGCGCAATGCAGCGCCAAGCGCGACGCAAGTGTGTTTTGCTAGTTTCAGCCCGACGCAGTTTTCATTTTCACATCCTGCGCCGCGTTGTTTAAATAGCAAATGCATTTGTGCACCCATAGGCTGCTGGTCTGAGAACGAGGTCTGTGTTTTGGCACATTGTTGGAGCGTTGCTATTTTGAGGAACTGAGACATTGACCCACTGAAACCTGCTCTAAAGAGCGCGTTACTAATGTGCGCCTATAGGCGGGTCCACAACACACACACTCTGCTTATTACACACACAGGGACTCACAGCAACACACAAACATGCCAAATATTTAAAATAAAAGTATTACAATGTAAAAGATTATTATTGTGTGCATAAAGATATGGTGAATCCGGCTTGTCTCATAGATGTTCTGCTTGCGCACTTTTGACCTCGCGCACGAGCAGATCCGTTTGCGCTCTGGAGATGCGTTCGGTCTTTCCACTATCAGATTCCGTCATGTAAACAGCGAATCCGCCATGGAGCGCAACTGGCATTTAAAGGGAATGGGAGATGAGACTCTAATTGGTTTAACACACGTAATTCCCAAAACACACCCATTACTCATTAAGAGAATAGAGACGACCCTTTTAGACCAGCGCCGGGAGCGCCGACCATTTATCCCGTCGCTAAACTAGCAGAAGTGGATTCGGACACGGTCTACGTGAACTTGCGCCATGCGCTTTAGACCATGAGCTTAGATCGTTAAAATAGGGCCCTAAATGTTTTTTTTGTCTAAGATCACGTTAATTCAGCTTTATCTCTATAGATAATTTCAAAGCAGCTTCACAGTAATAAACAGGAAAATAACAGAATCAATGATTCAAACTTCATCAAATATGAGACAAACTCAGATTCTGCTGTAAAGCAGCTCTATGGAAGACAATAGAGTCATTATTCAGATCAGTTCAGTTCAGTTTAATAACTGTGTCAATCCCATTTTTAAAATGTTTAATAATTACACCCACAACACATTAATTGTGGGATCACATAGATTTCACATAGGAACTGTTTCCTGTGTGCAAAGCATGTGTTTCTTCTGTAATCGAGTCTAACACTTACAGACTCAAGTTAAGACTTCATTACTCTGATCGACTCTTTAAAACCATGGCATGACGTGTAATCTGGATCAATCAGATTCCCTATAGGATATTTTATAAACACTCATAATCCAGTCTCATTTTTATTGATTACTTAATATTTACAAAATGGCAGTGAATTAGTCATAATTTTATTGATTCTCATTAATTCTTCTTTCTTATCTTTTAAATTGTCCTTTCTAAAACAGTCTCTTCCTTATGTACTGTATGTTCAGAAAATCTTCCAGTTTTGTGGAATTACTAAAGTCAAAGGCCACATCTGTCATCTTTTTTGTTTGATTTCGATTGTTTTTATTTTTAAATTTTACATTTTATGGTTTGATTAATTATTAGCTTTCCATCAACTTACAAACTCCCTGCAGTTCCTTCACAAAAACCGCAGATTGGGAAATATAATGTCTGATGCACTTTTCAGCAATTTTTCAACATATTTTTTTTTCTCTCTTTGTATTTTTATATCACTCTAGTACAAGATTATCATGTTCAATTCTATGTGACAAACAAGTGAAGGCTAAAAGTATCTAAGATAAAAAAAAAAAGTAATTTAAAAGTAGGCCGATTACATTACCTAAAATGTGCAATGTAACAGACTAGAGTTTTGTACTCAGTAACGGACTAAAGTTTGGTGCTCAGTAACGGACTAATGGACTAGAGTTTGGTACTCAGTAACGGACTAGAGTTTGGTACTCAGTAACGGACTAGAGTTTGGTACTCAGTAACGGACTAGAGTTTTGTACTCAGTAACGGACTAAAGTTTGGTGCTCAGTAACGGACTAATGGACTAGAGTTTGGTACTCAGTAACGGACTAGAGTTTGGTACTCAGTAACGGACTAGAGTTTTGTACTCAGTAACGGACTAGAGTTTGGTACTCAGTAACGGACTAGAGTTTTGTACTCAGTAACGGACTAGAGTTTGGTACTCAGTAACGGACTAGAGTTTTGTACTCAGTAACGGACTAGAGTTTGGTACTCAGTAACGGACTAGAGTTTGGTACTCAGTAACGGACTAGAGTTTGGTACTCAGTAACGGACTAGATTTTTGTACTCAGTAACGGACTAGAGTTTGGTACTCTACGGACTAGAGTTTGGTACTCAGTAACCGACTAGAGTTTTGTACTCAGTAACGGACTAGAGTTTGGTACTCAGTAACGGACTAGAGTTTTGTACTCAGTAACGGACTAGAGTTTGGTACTCAGTAACAGACTAGAGTTTTGTACTCAGTAACGGACTAGAGTTTGGTACTCAGTAACGGACTAGAGTTTGGTACTCAGTAACGGACTAGAGTTTGGTACTCAGTAACGGACTAGATTTTTGTACTCAGTAACGGACTAGAGTTTGGTACTCTACGGACTAGAGTTTGGTACTCAGTAACCGACTAGAGTTTTGTACTCAGTAATGGACTAGAGTTTGGTACTCTGTAACGGACTAGAGTTTGGTACGCAGTAACGGACTAGAGTTTGGTACTCAGTAACCGACTAGAGTTTTGTACTCAGTAACGGACTAGAGTTTGGTACTCAGTAACGGACTAGAGTTTGGTACTCAGTAACGGACTAGAGTTTGGTACTCAGTAACGGACTAGAGTTTGGTACTCAGTAACGGACTAGAGTTTGGTACTCAGTAACCGACTAGAGTTTTGTACTCAGTAACGGACTAGAGTTTGGTACTCAGTAACCGACTAGAGTTTGGTACTCAGTAACCGACTAGAGTTTGGTACTCTACGGACTAGAGTTTGATACTCAGTAACCGACTAGAGTTTTGTACTCAGTAACGGACTAGAGTTTGGTACTCGGTAACGGACTAGAGTTTGGTACTCAGTAACGGACTAGAGTTTTGTACTCAGTAACGGACTAGAGTTTTGTACTCAGTAACGGACTAGAGTTTGGTACTCAGTAACGGACTAGAGTTTGGTACTCAGTAACGGACTAGAGTTTGGTACTCTACGGACTAGAGTTTGGTACTCAGTAACGGACTAGAGTTTTGTACTCAGTAACGGACTAGAGTTTTGTACTCAGTAACGGACTAGAGTTTTGTACTCAGTAACGGACTAGAGTTTTGTACTCTACGGACTAGAGTTTGGTACTCAGTAACGGACTAGAGTTTTGTACTCAGTAACGGACTAGAGTTTTGTACTCAGTAACGGACTAGAGTTTGGTACTCAGTAACCGACTAGAGTTTGGTACTCTACGGACTAGAGTTTGATACTCAGTAACCGACTAGAGTTTTGTACTCAGTAACGGACTAGAGTTTGGTACTCGGTAACGGACTAGAGTTTGGTACTCAGTAACGGACTAGAGTTTTGTACTCAGTAACGGACTAGAGTTTTGTACTCAGTAACGGACTAGAGTTTGGTACTCAGTAACGGACTAGAGTTTGGTACTCAGTAACGGACTAGAGTTTGGTACTCTACGGACTAGAGTTTGGTACTCAGTAACGGACTAGAGTTTTGTACTCAGTAACGGACTAGAGTTTGGTACTCAGTAACGGACTAGAGTTTGGTACTCAGTAACGGACTAGAGTTTGGTACTCAGTAACCGACTAGAGTTTTGTACTCAGTAATGGACTAGAGAGTTTTGTACTCAGTAACAGACTAGAGTTTTGTACTCAGTAACGGACTAGAGTTTTGTACTCAGTAACGGACTAGAGAGTTTTGTACTCAGTAACGGACTAGAGTTTTGTACTCAGTAACGGACTAGAGTTTGGTACTCAGTAACGGACTAGAGAGTTTTGTACTCAGTAACGGACTAGAGTTTTGTACTCAGTAACGGACTAGAGTTTGGTACTCAGTAACGGTCTAGAGAGTTTTGTACTCAGTAACGGACTAGAGAGTTTTGTACTCAGTAACAGACTAGAGTTTTGTACTCAGTAACGGACTAGAGTTTTGTACTCAATAATGGACTAGAGTTTTATTGACTGAAAGGCTCGGTGTGTGAAAGCTTCAGTCATCCTCAGTGTGTGTGTGTGAAGAGAGACTCGCTGGAGTCCGTCAGAAAGGAATGACACGTCCTTGAATCTGCAGCTGCCGTCAGCTGATAAACTGCCAGATTCATTAACATGCAAACACACACCAGACGACTACATGTCAAAGAGCTAATAGTGTTACAATGACTGAAGGAACGAGCGGAGACTGAAGTCAATTACTCTGAAACAAGGCTTAAGTAAGAGTCTGCAATTATGAGTTATATAAAGACTGCTGTGTGTGTGTGTGTGTGTGTGTGTGTGTGTGTGTGTGTGTGTGTGTGTGTGCCTGAATATTGAGTTCAGAGTGAAGTCAAACACAAAGTTTTTCATTCATTTATTGCTGATTCAATTAAACACTATTGTTCAAGGTTTTGGGCCAGTAAGATTTTCTTTTACTTTTCTTTATTTTTTTGTTGAAAGAAATTAATACTTTTATTTATAAAGGACACAAGAATTGATCAAAAGCGACAGTAATTTATGTTATACAGTTAACAAAAACCACAAAACACAGCTGTTTTCAACATTGATAATAATCATAAATGTTTATTGATCATCAAATCATCATATTAGAGTGATTTCTGAAGGATCGTGTGACACTGAAGACTGGAGTAATGATGCTGAAAATTATACTATAGTATAATCACCTTGGTTTGGATATCATTTCATCCAACGTACATTAATGTGTATATATATAGACTATAAATAGTACAAGTAGTTTTTTGAAAGATTTATTTTTGAAATTCAGCTTTGATCATAGGAATAAATTACACTTTACTATATATTCACATAGAAAACTGCTGATTTACACTTCAATAATATTTCACAATTTATACTGTATTTATTTTTTAAATCAAATGCATGCAGCCTTGGTAAGCAGAAGAGACTCTTTCAAAATCATGTTAAAAATCTTTCTGAGCCCAAACTGAGCAGTGTGTGTAGATGCTCACGCTTCAGCTGATTGTTGTGTGTTTAGTAAAACACTCTGAGGCGATGCTTCAGTGTAGATACGGCGTCCAGTTTCTACAGCCAGGGATTATTCTGAAATCGTTGCACGTCCACTCAGGAGATTCTGCAATGATTGTAATCTCCTCTCATCTGAGGGAGATGTGAAGTATTTTCCCAAGGTCATGAAACATGTGTGGAACAGCACATCTTTACCTGAGACATTCTCAGCCTCAATCTGTCAGGCTGGATAATTCTAACCTGAAAAAGCCTGACAGCGCTGGGGAGAATCAGGAGACAAATATAACAAGAAATCGGGGTTTTAAAAGAAAGATTCTTACTATACGATCTCCACTCTGGCTAGAATAAGCGTGGAAGATGAATATGAAACAACACTAGAAATACCTTCCAAGTGTAACAAGGTTCTTTTAAGGCGTTGAGCTGCGGTGGAGAGCAGAGACAAACACTCACACATATTTTATTCATAAGGCACTTTTCACGAAACAGGCACTTTAAATGAAGTCATTTTTCTTTTTCAGCAAATAATGAAAGCAACTTAACCTTCAGAAAATGCTGATCATCCACTTCAGGAGGTATAATTTTATGGGTGGTTTTTATATAGCCTACCAGTATATACTGCACAAATACATATGTTTTTGGTGAAAGAAAAGTTGGATAAGATAATGTAAAGAAAAAGAAAGAAAATACTCGTACAGCCGAACTGCTCTGTTGTATTTATTAATTTACTGTCATAGTGTTTGCATATAAATAAATGGTGAAACAAATGTTTGTGCGTATGAAAATATCTGGACTTTTACTAGAACGCAGCATAAATTTAAGTACAAAAATGTGTATTTTGTCAGAATGCACAGCTGCTTTATGGAGAACTGCTTTATTGCTGAATCAAATTCATTTCATAATTGATGCCATGATGACACTGTTATTAAACTAAACTGAATCAATACTGAACTAAATTGATCTGAATAATGACACTTACCTTCTACAGAGCTGCTGCTTAAAAGAAATACAAAGTCTAAAAGCAATAGAAAATAAATTGGTTTTGAGACATGACTTGAACTCAGACAGAGAGGAAGTCGATCTAATATACAGTGGAGTTTGTTCCACAGTGTGGGGCCAGACACTTCAAAAGCTCGGTTACCCTTTGATTTTAGATGGGTTCTAGAAGGAGAAGTTTCGTTTCAGATCTAAGACTTCTAGTGGGAGAATATAAATGGATTAAGTCAGACAGATAAAAAGGTGCTAAATCATTTAAAGATTTATACACCAGTAATAACATTTTATATTCAACCTAAATTTTTTTTGATTCAGTTTATATTGATGAAGGTATCTAAAAAGAGGGGTGGCATGATCAAATTTCCTCTTTCCCTTCAGGAATCTTGCCGCACCATTTTGAACAACCTGTAAGCGTGCCGTTTGGGACTTTGATATACCAAAATAAAGGGAGTTGCAATAGTCCAAGCGCGAGGAAATAAGAGCATGGATCGCAATCTCCATCGAGCGCTTGGGAAGATAAGATTTGATTTTGGCTAGAGAGCGAAGATAGAAAATGCTGGATCCAATGACAGCACTAATTTGCTTATCGAATTTGAGGGAACTATCTAACATCACACCCAAATTCCGTACTTGGGAAGAGATAGATAGATCTAGGGATCCAAGGTTAAGATCATGTCTTGGCTTGGTGTCTGAGGGGTCAAAAACAATAACTTCTGTTTTGTCTGAGTTCAAGAATAGGAAAAAGCTTTTACCTCCTCAAGACACGCTGTCAAACTGTCTAAGGCACTCTTATTTTTCCTAGACAAAGGCATAAATCTGCCTGTCATCAGCATAACAGTGAAATGAGGCATTGTGTTTCCTAAAAATCGAACCCAGATGAAGAAGATAGAGAGAGAATAGGACAGGAGCCGAGACAGAACCCTGAGGCACACCACAGGATACAATTCGGAGGGATGAAACCACAGGACACATTTTTACAGAGAAACGTCTATTAGTCAAAAAAGACTTGAACCAGCTTAAAACCTCGCCCCCTAGACCAACTCAAGACTCCAGCTGACTTGCCGAGATGACTTGCTCACAGCAGCGTGTTAACAGCAATAACAGCAGCAGCAGCAATAACAGCAGCAGCAGCAGCAATAACAGCAGCAGCAATAACAGCAATAACAGCAATAACAGCAGCAGCAGCAATAACAGCAGCAGCAATAACAGCAGCAGCAATAACAGCAATAACAGCAGCAGCAGCAATAACAGCAATAACAGCAGCAGCAGCAATAACAGCAGCAGCAATAACAGCAATAACAGCAGCAATAACAGCAATAACAGCAGCAGCAATAACAGCAGCAGCAAAAACAGCGGCAGCAGCAGCAATAACAGCAATAACAGCAGCAGCAGCAGCAGCAGCAGCAATAACAGCAATAACAGCAGCAGCAATAACAGCAGCAGCAGCAGCAGCAGCAGCAGCAATAACAGCAATAACAGCAGCAGCAATAACAGCAATAACAGCAGCAGCAGCAATAACAGCAATAACAGCAGCAGCAGCAGCAATAACAGCAATAACAGCAGCAGCAGCAGCAATAACAGCAGCAGCAGCAATAACAGCAGCAGCAGCAGCAATAACAGCAGCAGTAACAGCAATAACAGCAGCAGCAGCAGCAGCAGCAATAACAGCAGCAGCAATTACAGCAATAACAGCAATAACAGCAGCAGCAATAACAGCAGCAGCAGCAGCAATAACAGCAGCAGCAATAACAGCAGCAGCAGCAATAACAGCAATAACAGCAGCAGCAGCAATAACAGCAGCAGCAATAACAGCAGCAGCAATAACAGCAATAACAGCAGCAGCAATAACAGCAGCAGCAGCAATAACAGCAATAACAGCAGCAGCAGCAATAACAGCAGCAGCAATAACAGCAATAACAGCAGCAGCAGCAATAACAGCAATAACAGCAGCAGCAATAACAGCAGCAGCAAAACAGCGGCAGCAGCAGCAGCAATAACAGCAGCAGCAGCAGCAGCAATAACAGCAATAACAGCAGCAGCAGCAGCAGCAGCAATAACAGCAATAACAGCAGCAGCAATAACAGCAGCAGCAGCAGCAATAACAGCAATAACAGCAGCAGCAATAACAGCAGCAGCAGCAATAACAGCAATAACAGCAGCAGCAGCAGCAGCAATAACAGCAATAACAGCAGCAGCAGCAGCAGCAGCAATAACAGCAGCAGCAGCAATAACAGCAGCAGCAGCAGCAATAACAGCAGCAGTAACAGCAATAACAGCAGCAGCAGCAGCAGCAGCAGCAATAACAGCAGCAGCAATTACAGCAATAACAGCAATAACAGCAGCAGCAATAACAGCAGCAGCAATAACAGCAGCAGCAGCAGCAGCAGCAGCAATAACAGCAGCAGCAGCAGCAGCAATAACAGCAGCAGCAGCAATAACAGCAGCAGCAGCAGCAATAACAGCAGCAGTAACAGCAATAACAGCAGCAGCAGCAGCAATAACAGCAGCAGTAACAGCAATAACAGCAGCAGCAGCAGCAGCAGCAGCAGCAATAACAGCAGCAGCAGCAGCAGCAATAACAGCAGCAGCAGCAATAACAGCAGCAGCAGCAGCAGCAGCAATAACAGCAGCAGCAGCAGCAGCAATAACAGCAGCAGCAGCAGCAATAACAGCAGCAGCAGCAGCAGCAGCAGCAATAACAGCAGCAGCAGCAGCAGCAGCAATAACAGCAGCAGCAATAACAGCAACAGCAGCAATAACAGCAGCAGCAGCAATAACAGCAGCAGCAGCAGCAGCAGCAGCAATAACAGCAATAACAGCAGCAGCAGCAGCAGCAATAACAGCAACAGCAGCAATAACAGCAGCAGCAGCAATAACAGCAGCAGCAGCAGTAACAGCAGCAGCAATAACAGCAATAACAGCAGCAGCAATAACAGCAATAACAGCAGCAGCAGCAGCAGCAGCAATAACAGCAGCAGCAGCAATAACAGCAATAGCAGCAGCAGCAATAACAGCAATAATAGCAGCAGCAGTAACAGCAGCAGCAGCAGCAGCAGCAGATATATTCTGCCAAGACCAAACATATCCATTTTTAACATTGTCATATCTATTAACCATGCCAAACACTCTGAGAGTTGTCATCACAGACATAAAACTTTTCATATTTGATGAAGTTTGATTTTTTTTTTTTTTTGTACCGTGAAGCTGCTTTGAAAAAACTACAGTCCTGTTGTATCAACGCTATAGAAATAATTGGGATTTGACTTTTGAAATGGCCATCCATGGAGAAAGATGCTGGTGTAGTTACAGCATCTACCAGTAGGGGCAAAACTCGCTCATCATTTTTTAAAGTAGTTTTAGCACAGCAAATAAATGTCTTTTTTAAACCATTTGACCAATCAGATGAATCTGGGGTCACAATAAACATCTTGGGTCCTATCATACACTCGGCGCAATGCTGTGTGACGCAAGTGTGTTTTGCTAGTTTCAGCCCGACGCAGTTTTCATTTTCACGTCCTGCGCCACGTTGTTTAAATAGCAAATGCATTTGCTCTATCTGTGCGTCCATGTGCTGCTGGTCTGAGAACGAGTGTGTGTTCAGGAGTATTGTTGGAGCGTTTGTATTTTGAGGAACAGAAATAGACTGAGCCACTGACCAACTGGAATCTGGGCTAAAGTATATATTTTTTTTGTTATTTAAAGAGCGTGTTAATAGTATGAGCCTATAGTTGGGTCCACAACGCACACACACTCTGCTTATCACACACACACACACACACACACACACACACACACACACACACACACACACACACACACACACACACACACACACACACACACACACACAGGTTATTACACACTATTACACACACAGCAGCACACAAACATGCCAAATATTAAAAATAAAAGGATTACAGTGTAAAAGATTAATGTTGAGTACATGAAGACATGGTGGAATCCGGCTTGTCCCGTAGATGGTCTCGCTTTAACCTCACACATACACAGCTTTAACCTCGCGCAGGAGCAGATCCGTTTCCTCGCTAGAGAAGCGTTCAGTTTTTCCGCTTGCTAATTCCCTCATGTAAATAGCGAATCCGCCATGGCACGAGGCTTTTAAAGGGAATGGGCGATGAGACTCTGATTTTTTTTATTGCACATTATGCCCAAAACACACCCATTACTCATTAAGAGAATAGAGACAACCCTTTTAGACCAGCGCCGGGAGTGCCAACCATTTTTCCCGTTGTTAAACTAGCAGAAGTGGATTCGGACACGCCATAAGTGCACATGCGCCGTGAGCTTTAGACCATGAGCTTAGATCCTTAAAATAAGGCCCCTTAAGTTAACAGTGGTGTGCATGAGTTAATGTGCCTTCTGTTCAAATCATTCCATCTCACGCTGCAGTTTTTAATGCAAGACCGTGTGCGTTTGAACGGCTACTTACACCACATGTTAATAAGAGAGAGAAAATGAAGACAAAATGTTTTCCCCCACTGTCCAGCTGATGAAATGTCAGAACAGCACGCAGCCGATGCTCACAGCGACTGAAAAACAAACTCCAGATATCCATCATAATGCACACTGACATCCGCATGTATGCTGCAGTTTCATTAAGCAAGCATTTAGCTGTGCATTATTATCAGAGGCTGAGGGAGACGAGTTATTTTGTGTGCTGAGGACAGTGTTATTTCTGAAGTCCTGGACGCTTGATGCACGCATTGACTCTGAGTGAATCATTTATGCACACAGGCTTATTCTGACAAACAACTCAAGCTACGTTTTCAGAACGTTCTGCAAAGGTTCTCTCAAAGTTATGAACAAACGCTCTTCCTGTAACATTAATAAAACATATGTTCACAGTTATTTGGCCTTTAACTCTTTCCCTGCCACTGATGGAATTTTCCAGTTTTCACTGTTATACGGTAGATGGCGCTATTACACATCTTCTGAAAGAGTGCAGAATCTCCTCATCAAACACAGGTGAAGAAGAAGCGGTAGAAGCATTGCTGACAACACGTCAAATAACACGATTCAACAGCATATAAATCAAAACTGTGTAACGTTACTGAATGAAATGTTGAACCCGTGAAGGGTTAACGACTGAAGCTTTGAGGTGTTGATGGACTCGATCGACTCTGTGTTTATGATCATCGCTCTGAATCTCATCCGGACCAAGACTGTGACAAAAACACTATTTTATCAGCTTTTTGTTGCTTTTTATGAAACTTCCCCACATTCAAGTGTTGATAAAAACAATGTTTCAAATCAGAAATTCTGTTTTTTCTTTTGATATATTGCATGTTCAGATATTCATATTCATCTAACGTTTTTTAAATGTTACTTGTTTCAGAACGTTCATAGAAAATCATACAAAAGTAACGTTCCCGTGTTGTTTGAAGAATGATACAATGTTCCCTCAACGTTCACATAACCAAGAAAAAACATTTAAAAAACTCTAGATGTTTTGAACGTTCTGAAATAATGTTTTTATAACTTAATGGGAATGTTAGCGAATGTTCTGGTTGGCTTTCTAGTTATACGAAACAGATGCTTGATATTGCAAACTGGTATTTCTTATCGTATTATTGTAATGTATTGTCATAATCATAAACATGGGTTTCTAGCGCAAATAATTTAAAGGAGTGGTTGATTATGATTTGACTTTTCTAACTTTAGTTAGTGTGTAATGTTGCTGATTGATCATAAACAACATCTGCAAAGTTACGACGCTCAAAGTTCAAAGCAAAAGGAGATATTTACTTTAAATAAATCGACTACAACAAATGGCTGGTAGGAACTACACAAGCTTCTTCAAGGGTTAAACCCTAAAATTTACATAAACCCGCCCCCGGGAACATGATTTATAGATTATCAAGACAGAATATGCTAATCAATGACTAGAAGATAACTACACATCAGCTTCATAAATTCATCAACTAACCATTCAGAAATGTCCTGTTGCTTCTACATGTTGTCACTTCTTCTAGAGTCTCTCCATCATTGTCTGACTCCGGTTTGAACATAAAAGGCTAATAGTTTTTGAAATGTTTAGTGTGTTTGTGAGGTCATCGGAGCTGCTAACACACGCACACACACACACAAGCTGTTGAAGCTCCGCCCCCTGCGCCAGGAGCAGCAGCTCATTTGCATTTAAAGGGACACACACAAAAACAGCGTTTTTTCTCACCCTCAAAAAGTGATACTTTTATCATGCTGTTTAAAAATATCTGTGGGGTATTTTGAGCTAAAACTTCACACACACACACACACACACACACTCTGAGGACATCAGAGACTTATGACTTGTGAAAAGGGCATTAGGACCCCTTAAACCTGTTTACTGCACTTTGCTGTGATTCAAGTGTGATTCCCCTAAAGCTGCTCATGAATCTGAAGTCTCGCAGCAGAACACAATATAGTCACGCAGAGGAGGGGCGGAGTCAAGCAAATCGCTGGTCTCCCATTGGCTCCTGCGAGTGACTGTTATGTGACATGGGGAACGGGAAACCCACTCTTCTAGAAAGAGCAGATCTGAGCTGTTTCTCCTCCAGTGAACTCTCCGTCATCTGCTCCTCAGGCTTATATAATCCAGATCTGGCCTCATTTCCAGCGCTGAGAGACGCTTCTCTCTGACACTTCAACACTTCAACACACACAGTCTGCCACAGAGTTGCTTCCAGCCCGGCAAACTGGGAAGAGCTGGACGGGTTTCTCAGAACCTCATAAACTCAGCTCTGGACTCAAAGGGATTGTGTAGAGACCGGGGCTAGTTGTCACAAAGGCTGGAATCTAAGAGAACATTTACAAACATCATATATATAATCATGTAGGGGTGTATCGATCCCGATGTCTCGATTCGAATCATATCACGATACTGAACTCACGTTACGATATTATTGCGATACTCCAAGACATATGATAAAAGGTTAACAAAAAATATACTGTTGATTAAAATGCTAAATTTGGTTTTACATTGGAAATAAGAATATTCTTGGACTTGGTGCTGATAAACCCAATACAGGACAATAGAGGCACCAGAACAAACATATTCATGATTCTGAAGCTGAAAATACACAATTATTTCACACGAATATGCTTGAACTCTGACATTATCAGAACCCACAAATATTCCCCCATTGCATTATTATACATTATACTCCATTATATAGAGTAGTTTAATGTAGTACTGACACTAAAACTCTGACAACTTTGAATGTTTCTCACACAGTAATTTTTATTTAGGGTGAACTATCCACGATACTTATTGTTGCATTTTTGTATTGCGATATATTGTAACACGATATGTCCTCCACATTGAAAATTTCAATATCATATTTTGTATTTTTTGTTACAGTCGAGCTGTTTTGCCACTGTCACCTTTAGCTTGCTTGCATTTATGTGCATCAGTCTCAGATGAAACACAAGACTGAACTTCTGAAAACATTTGATAAACGCAGGGATCAGGACCAGTATTCAGAAGAAACTTTGATCCATAATCTTGATGGAAACTGATGGAAGGAATGAGCAGATCTTCAGAAGAAAGAAAGGCATGATCTGCTGGTGGAATGATCACGTTCTGATGGCGAATCTGCTGAATCTCTGAGAGAAACACACGTTTTTTTCTTCTCGTCCACATGACTGATAAACGGGCCTGAGGTGCTGAAACTCCTCAAGCCTGAGGTGAGCTTTTAATGAGGAACAGGAGAACACAGACTCTTCTGCTAATGAGGAAAACGGCTTCAACCCTTTGTGAACTCTATAGAAGAATCTACTCTACTTTAATTCATATACATGAATGAATCTGTTTATATGTCAAACGCTCAGGGCTTCTGTATCTACAGAAAGAAAGAGCTACTGATGCTGATGAGGGTTTGATACTCGTTCGCTAAAGGACAAAATAATTATATTTCATGCATCTCTTTCATCAGTTCATAGTGTTCAAAACCAACATCGCATTCAGTGTTCAGTATTCAGATCGACACACGACTGACGCTGTGCTGTAAATCAATTCAAATGAGAACAAAATGATCATTATATTTTTTAAATAATTACATAAAAAGTTTCAAAAATAATGTAAATTTAATTTTAATAACTTTTTATTAAAAAGTGGGGCGGCAGTGGTTCAGTGGTTAATGTAGGTTGTCTACAAACTGGAAGGTTGGTGGTTCAATCCCCGGTTCCACCTGACCAAGTGTCGAGGTGTCCATGAGCAAGACACCTAACCCCAGCTGCTCCCGACGAGCTGGATGGCGCCTTGCATGGCTGACACCGACGTCGGTGTATGAATGAGTGAGTGAATGGGTGAATGTGAGGCTATGTAAAGCGCTTTGGTGGCCATAGGTCTGTGAAAGCGCTATATAAATGCAGTCCATTTACCATTTAAAAAATAAACATTAAGCGTAGCTTCAGTTCTGACAGGTCTCGTCAGCGACTCTCAGCTGATCCTCTAACTGTAGGAATACGACTCTATCACTGTATATATAATCTCCACCCGTCTATCATCAGCAGGAGCGGATGACCCTCCTCCCTCCCCAGCTCCACCCGTCTATCATCAGCAGGAGCGGATGACCCTCCTCCCTCCCCAGCTCCACCCGTCTATCATCAGCAGGAGCGGATGACCCTCCTCCCTCCCCAGCTCCACCCGTCTATCATCAGCAGGAGCGGATGACCCTCCTCCCTCCCCAGCTCCACCCGTCTATCATCAGCAGGAGCGGATGACTCTCCTCCCTCCCCAGCTCCACCCGTCTATCATCAGCAGGAGCGGATGACCCTCCTCCCTCCCCAGCTCCACCCGTCTATCATCAGCAGGAGCGGATGACCCTCCTCCCTCCCCAGCTCCACCCGTCTATCATCAGCAGGAGCGGATGACCCTCCTCCCTCCCCAGCTCCACCCGTCTATCATCAGCAGGAGCGGATGACTCTCCTCCCTCCCCAGCTCCACCCGTCTATCATCAGCAGGAGCGGATGACCCTCCTCCCTCCCCAGCTCCACCCGTCTATCATCAGCAGGAGCGGATGACCCTCCTCCCTCCCCAGCTCCACCCGTCTATCATCAGCAGGAGCGGATGACTCTCCTCCCTCCCCAGCTCCACCCGTCTATCATCAGCAGGAGCGGATGACTCTCCTCCCTCCCCAGCTCCACCCGTCTATCATCAGCAGGAGCGGATGACCCTCCTCCCTCCCCAGCTCCACCCGTCTATCATCAGCAGGAGCGGATGACCCTCCTCCCTCCCCAGCTCCACCCGTCTATCATCAGCAGGAGCGGATGACCCTCCTCCCTCCCCAGCTCCACCCGTCTATCATCAGCAGGAGCGGATGACCCTCCTCCCTCCCCAGCTCCACCCGTCTATCATCAGCAGGAGCGGATGACTCTCCTCCCTCCCCAGCTCCACCCGTCTATCATCAGCAGGAGCGGATGACCCTCCTCCCTCCCCAGCTCCACCCTTCTATCATCAGCAGGAGCGGATGACCCTCCTCCCTCCCCAGCTCCACCCGTCTATCATCAGCAGGAGCGGATGACCCTCCTCCCTCCCCAGCTCCACCCGTCTATCATCAGCAGGAGCGGATGACCCTCCTCCCTCCCCAGCTCCACCCGTCTATCATCAGCAGGAGCGGATGACCCTCCTCCCTCCCCAGCTCCACCCGTCTATCATCAGCAGGAGCGGATGACCCTCCTCCCTCCCCAGCTCCACCCGTCTATCATCAGCAGGAGCGGATGACCCTCCTCCCTCCCCAGCTCCACCCGTCTATCATCAGCAGGAGCGGATGACCCTCCTCCCTCCCCAGCTCCACCCGTCTATCATCAGCAGGAGCGGATGACTCTCCTCCCTCCCCAGCTCCACCCGTCTATCATCAGCAGGAGCGGATGACCCTCCTCCCTCCCCAGCTCCACCCGTCTATCATCAGCAGGAGCGGATGACTCTCCTCCCTCCCCAGCTCCACCCGTCTATCATCAGCAGGAGCGGATGACCCTCCTCCCTCCCCAGCTCCACCCGTCTATCATCAGCAGGAGCGGATGACCCTCCTCCCTCCCCAGCTCCACCCTTCTATCATCAGCAGGAGCGGATGACCCTCCTCCCTCCCCAGCTCCACCCGTCTATCATCAGCAGGAGCGGATGACCCTCCTCCCTCCCCAGCTCCACCCGTCTATCATCAGCAGGAGCGGATGACCCTCCTCCCTCCCCAGCTCCACCCGTCTATCATCAGCAGGAGCGGATGACCCTCCTCCCTCCCCAGCTCCACCCGTCTATCATCAGCAGGAGCGGATGACCCTCCTCCCTCCCCAGCTCCACCCTTCTATCATCAGCAGGAGCGGATGACCCTCCTCCCTCCCCAGCTCCACCCGTCTATCATCAGCAGGAGCGGATGACCCTCCTCCCTCCCCAGCTCCACCCGTCTATCATCAGCAGGAGCGGATGACTCTCCTCCCTCCCCAGCTCCACCCGTCTATCATCAGCAGGAGCGGATGACCCTCCTCCCTCCCCAGCTCCACCCGTCTATCATCAGCAGGAGCGGATGACCCTCCTCCCTCCCCAGCTCCACCCGTCTATCATCAGCAGGAGCGGATGACCCTCCTCCCTCCCCAGCTCCACCCGTCTATCATCAGCAGGAGCGGATGACCCTCCTCCCTCCCCAGCTCCACCCGTCTATCATCAGCAGGAGCGGATGACTCTCCTCCCTCCCCAGCTCCACCCGTCTATCATCAGCAGGAGCGGATGACCCTCCTCCCTCCCCAGCTCCACCCGTCTATCATCAGCAGGAGCGGATGACCCTCCTCCCTCCCCAGCTCCACCCGTCTATCATCAGCAGGAGCGGATGACCCTCCTCCCTCCCCAGCTCCACCCGTCTATCATCAGCAGGAGCGGATGACCCTCCTCCCTCCCCAGCTCCACCCGTCTATCATCAGCAGGAGCGGATGACCCTCCTTGCTGCTCTTATCCATGCTATGCTAACCAGAACAGAACCAGACCGACGATCCTGACTGTATGCTAATTGTCAATCTTATTTGACGATAGTGGTCCTGACAGAAATTTCTTTGAAATTAAGCTGAAATAAAATATATATATATATATATATTAATATTTGATGATCACAAACTTTAAAAGCTTAAAAATTATAAATGTAGCCTTGGCAAAAATCTAAATTAAAATAAGTTTAAGTAATAATAATAATTAAAAAGTATTAAAAAAGTAGTTGTTCAAAAAAAAAAGCTGTATTGAAAAATCTCATAAGACATAAGAAATAGGAATCTAAAATTAAAATGAAAACTGAAAACATTAAAAATGTCAAAAATGCTGAAATGAATCTAAAATAAAATAATATATATATATTAGATGTGAAACACACTTGAAAAAAACCTTAGATTTATAATGTTGACTTGGCAACTAACTAAAATAAAAGTTGAAGTAGTAAAATTTGTAAAAAAAAAAAAAATATATATATATATATAATTAAAAAGAAAAATAGTTACAAAAAATGAAGCTAAATTAATTTTATTAGACAAATGCTAAAAAACAATATACAAAAAATATTAAAAGCTACACTAAAATTAAAATTAAAATGTAAAAATAAAAGCAAAAGCAAAATATTAATAATACTACATTTAAAAAAAAAACGGGCAGAGTAAATTCTGACAGGAATGAACTGTTTCTTTAAGATACGATATAAATATAGAGTGTGAATGAAGAGAATTTAACACTTACTGAATAATATCGGTCTTTCTTGTATATTTAATATCATTCTACCGAATATAAAGCTAGAGATCTGCAGGTGTTTGAGCAGGAATAACGTTCCTGAAGCTTCCCGAAACTCTGAGGATCGTTCTTCAGCCACGTGTCTTCGGAAAACTGGGAAAAACTGGGCAAATCCAACTAAACTCCACGTTTCACATGAGGACAAAGAAAGACGATGGAAAGAAACTCATTCTCACTGGCCAATGGAAGCTTTTCCGCCACGGGATACAAAATAAAAAAGATACTTGGACTTCAGACTTTTTATCTCACAATTCTGACTTTATAACTCAACATTTTTATTTCATAATTCTGAGGGAAAAAAAGTCAGAAATGTGGGATATAAAGTCCCAGTTTCCAATATTTTATTTTGGATTCCGTGGCAGAAACCAGTTTCCACACAGACCTGGAGTGAATGAGCACAAAGGATGAAATGTTGGGATGCTGGTGTTCGGGAACAAACTCGTGGCGCTTCTGGAGGGAATAACACCAAATCATTCTGATCACACACTTTTAGAAACACCTAACCAACATTAGAGACGCTGCGACGCCATTGGTCCACTGGTTACTCCAGTTATCCAATCACAGACTCCGCTGAGTTTATCGTCACATGGGGTTATTGTTGCACATCATGGGATTCATTTGATAAATCTCTTTCCAACAATTGTTTCCAATTTTTTATGCACATTTTTAGAATTTATGCACGTTTCCATCCAGCATTTCCTTTTTATGCAATATCTCAAATTTGCATGAAAACAGTCGGATGGAAACACGACATGTGCGTGAACAGTTTGTATGATAATTATGAAATGCATTAATCTGTGGTTGGCATGAAGACACGACGACTCGAACACTTTCACTAGAGGAACTTCCCGGCCACAGGCTCTCCGCGCCAGAGACGGGCCCTAACCCGGCCTCGGGTGAACAGGCCAGGGGCGTTTCTTCATGCTTCACTGTTAATGAACATATGTAAAAGGTCATGTGAATAAGCAATGAAAAAAGCCTGAAATGCCGGATAAATACACACATTTGACAAGCTGCTCGTGTTTCCAGTGCAGAAATGGACAGGGTCTGGAAGTGCATCTTTAATGCGAGCACATCTTGAGCCATTACATGTCCTCGTCGCTGTGTCTAGTTTGGACGTTTTCCAGCATCTGCACAAACGAGCAGAAATACCTGATATTTCACCTGTGCTGTCCTGAAGCAAACAGCCATATGTGTTCTGTCAATTATTCAGAGGTTTATTTAGGAACATATGGACGCTGAAGACAAAACTTCAGTGCAAAAACAGATTCATTCAATTTGCACATACACTCACACAATATAGTCATGACAGCGACTTTAAAAAAAGCATGAAATAATTGTACATATTTTACAGGAATGAGAAGAAACACTGATGTTCCGCAGCGACTGCGGTTTTTGCATAACAATCTCTCCAGACTCTCTCGCCTGAAGCCCTGCATGAAATTTTCATTGGCATTTGCTGAATAACAAATTCTGGTGTAAAAGCGGCTTGGGCTGTTGTTTCCTTCACTGAGTCACTCATCAGAACGCCGAGAGCTGGAGGGGTTTGGCTCGCGGTTTCCCTGTCGTCGTCGTCGGCTCTCATGGAGATTCGTATTAGCCGACGTGGGCGGACACTCTTAAAGGGAGGTTACGATATTGCACAGCAACTGTAGGATAAATGCTGTACACTTTGTGCTTTCAATGCATATGCCTCTTAGATCATGTACATACTCAGAAAAAACTCAATAAAAACACACGTCACCCTTTTCCCAGCAGAATTACATCTAAAAAGTGACTGACCTGTCAATATAAATGTTACAAAAATCTTCTTAATAGAATTTAAGCAAAAAAAGTGCAAAGATCTCCAGAATCGATGTATGCAAGTACACCAGATGATTTATGAAAGAATGTGTACATACACAAATAAGAACACAACGAAACCGATTGTCCCTTTTGGCCACAGGTGCTTTGAAATAATAAATAACTTTATCTTAAAGACGAGCGTCACTTCTATATTCACACACAGAAATCTTCCATCGACCTAACGACGTATTAAACTCATGATACTGAAGCATATATGACACTTTTGAACACGATATGCATGAGAGAATATGGCGTGAATCTCACAAAAACACCCCAAAATTTAAAAGCAAAAATGAAAAAAAAGTGTTTTATGGATCATTAAGATTTGCTCTATGGAGACAGTTTTACGTTGTTTTTTTTTCTTCTTTTTTTCATTAATTTAAATTAATATTATTATTTTTTAAATAATTGAATGACGTATTTGATGTAATAATAATACAATTAATAAGTTATGGCAACATATTTTTACATTAACTTGCAATTTAAAAAAAATGTTATAATGTAAATGAGATTAAACTTGAGCCCTGTGGTGCGGTTCGTCATTTCTGACCAAAATGTTACGTTTTTTGAAAGCATATTTTTTGAGATATCAACATCAAATTTGGAGCACAGCTTGTTTAGATTTAGGTTTTCATTCTGGGAAACAATATATTTCATATTTCATATCAAAAACTGAAAATAACATTTTTTTTTTGCATTTTTCATAAAAAATAAATGTAACTTTAAGAGACCAAACTTCAGTCTGTCGCTCTAAAGCGTTCAAGATTTACCACAGTTTAAGTTCAAAAAGTGAATAAATGGATTATAACTACTTTATAAATATAATTAGTACCATAAAATCCCTTAAAAATATATATTTTTTTAAATAAAAAACATTATCAAATTAAAATATAGTATAATCATTGCATTGAAAAAAAAAAACATTTTTGACCAACACACGAGCAGGAGGTTAAAATAATTTATACATATATATATATATATATATTATAATATAATAGTTTAAGTATTATATTATTATTAGTTATATATATAATAATAATAATAATATTAGAATTTAAGTTAAAATTTCCCAGTGCATTAAAAGCAGTACGTCAAATACTACTGAGATGTATAACTATTTTAAATTTACCATTTAAATAATAGTTTGTTTCCACATTAATATGAACTCGATTGACAATAGAAACTGAGGGAAACTGTGTCCAGCAAATAATGGCACAATGCAATCAAACAAAGTAAATAAAAATAATAGTAATAAATATAGGCAAAATATAATAAAAATATAAATAAAGTGAAAATCATTATAAATATAAAATTGTCAAAACATCAAAATAACAACTTGTCTTTCTTTTGAACTTTGAGGTGCACGAGATTCACCCTCATATCTCAGAGAAAACACGGTTTCTCCCCAACTTTTTTTTTTTTTTTAAAGAAAATGAAGACAAATACATATATTTCAGAACTGAGTGAAAGTTGTCCTTTTCTCATGAACCTCCAGATAGTCGGGCTCGAAGTGCAGCTTGGCTTTGAGCTCCCAGTACTGGCTCCGGTTGGGCTCGATGTAGACGGCGGCCGGCGGGGAGCAGAACATCACGGTTTGCTGGACCCGCTCGGGACCCAAGAACTGATCCGGGACCCGCTCGGGACTCGAGTACGGATGATCCAGGTACTGATGCTTGCATGCTAAACTCCCCCTGTACGAGCCCGGCTGGTCCCTGGCCAAGATCTCCCGGTAAAAGTAGTTGTCGTCCAGAAGCGAGTGTGTGTTTAGCGTATCCGGCGTTCCCGCGCTGAACTCGGATCTGCTCCGGACTTCATCATCCGAGTTCGACGCCAGAACTCTGAGTTCTTCGAAGTCCCTGTATCTCTCCATGGCGTTTCCCTCGGCATCGTTCTTCGCTAGGCTCTCGGCTGACGGCGGGATGAACTCGTACACGTGGCTCGCCGCCGATCTAGTCTTATCGGTGTAAACCGCACTGGCATTTACCGAGGCTAACCGTTCCGACTTCTTCCGGCGCTTCATTATAACAGCGAAAAGCCCTGCCGCGACAAACACAGATAATATAAAGAGCATCAGCAAGGCGAGGATCAGCACTGAGAGTGGAACCGTGGGGTTCTGCACGTCATAATCCAAAGTTTCTAAAGTGATGGTGCTTCCGGGAATGGATTCCTCCGAAGGCGACGCTACGGAAGACTGAACGTTTGAGGTTTCCGGGCAAAGTTGATAAGAGCGAATGAAGCGCATGTCTTCGCCCGAGAGCCTCGGTGGAGATTCGCACGCGACGGAGTTTAAAACGATCCCGGCGCCGAGTTTCTCCAGCCAGCTTCGCATCTCCACCACGACACACGAGCAATCCCAGGGGTTCTCGAAGAGATCGATCTGCACCAGATCCGCGAGATCCTCCAGGACACCGGCGACCGGGAGACTTCGGAAGTGGTTGTTGCGTAGATTCACTCGCGCGAGGTTTAATCCGTGGAAGACGCCCGGAGGAAGAGTCTTGAGGAGGTTGTTATTGAGGAACAGAAGCTGAAGATTGGGAACCTGTTGAAAAGCACCGTTCGCAATCTCCCGAATCACGTTATACTCCAAATATAAAAACTGCAAGCTTTGTAGCCCATAGAACATATCCTCGGAGAGGCGCTCGATTAAGTTCCCGTTTAAGTACAATCGTCTTAAATGTATAAGCTGGCTGAACGTCCGATCATGAACGACGGATATGCGATTGTTCCCCAAGTGGAGCAAATCAAGTCCGGTCGCGCCGTCAAAGTCAGAACTGCACACCTCAGAGATGTAGTTCCCCGTTAAATACATCTTTTTAGGATTGTACGGCTTGGGAATGAGATCCGAGATGCTTTCGATCTTCCTCTCCTGGCAGTTCACGTTCAAGCCGAGGTCTGAGATCTGCAGATTGCAGGAGCAAGCGTTCGGACAGTCCAGAGGAACCGGGGACTTCGTCTGGAAGGCTAACATCGGGCCGTAGTTCTGCGGCTTGCTAGAGGAGCGAGGAGTCGGCTTAACGCGGAGTTTTCCCGGGATTCGGCTGGTTTTAGTGGAGCGCAGGACTGTCGAGGAGGCGAAGCCCGGGATGGAAGTCGCCGGTGTGGTCTTATAGAGGATCTCGCCGACGTGAGCCGGTTCTGCACGCATGTCGTACTCCGCGACGGCTCTCAGAGGACACAACTCCTGCTTGGAGATCTCGTCTACGTCTCGACCGTGAAGACGAAACGGCGTCTCGCAAACCACATCTCCAACCAAAGCCGTGTAGGAGATGCTTTCGAGCCAGGCTTTCAGCGCAATGAGCTCGCAGGAGCAGTTCCAGGGGTTCTCCTCCAGCTGCAGCTCCACGATCCGGCTCAAGTGCTCCAGAAGCCCATTATAGGGAAGCACTTTGAGCTGATTGCCTCTTAAATCGAGATGCGTTAATGGAACGAACTGAAAGATGTTGTTGGGCAGAGCGGAGAGCAGGTTGTCATTGAGGATGAGCACCTCTAAGTGACGTAAAACGCTCAAGGCTTTCGCTTCAACGTGGCTGATGTAATTATAGTCAATCTGCAGGTACTCCAGGCTTTCGAGTCCGAGGAACGTGTCGTCCTTCAACACTTCGATTTTGTTATTGTTCAGATGCAGTCGTTTTAATCCCTGAAGTCCGTTGAAAGCACCACCGTCGATCTCTGATATATCATTGTTGCCTAGATGTAAAATAGTGAGTCCTTCGTACTGGACGAAGTCGTTGAGCGAGACTTTCTTTAGCAGATTCCCCGTGAGCAGGAGATGATACGCAGTGAAGTGTAAAGGCATCACCTCCGACAGACTGTTAATCCCTCTGTTCTCACAGCTGGCGGTGAACACACCCTCTCTCTCTTCACACACACACAGGCCTCCGCATATATCCCCGTACACATCAAACATCTCAGTCAAGCTGAAGACTGATGTGAGAGTCCATATGGCCGATGTCCACATCTGCATGTTCATGACGACGGACGGGGGTCGAGGAGAGATGCTGTCATCTGAGGAGAGAGACACACAAATATCAAATTAAACAATAATAAAGGACAAACTTCTGTTGTTGCTATCAATAGGTACAGTGCATCCAAACTTCAACACATGCACTGAAATATTAAAAACTAAAATAGATATGTCATTCTACTATGTTGTTTTAGGAATTATGCATATTGCAGTTCATTAAAATACTAGCGCATTTTAATGTTTGGCATTTTTTCTTTACTTTAGTGCAAACAAAAAGCTGCATCGCCACTTGATGCACAATGTAAAATCTGAAGCCAGAAGCGGCACTAAACAGTGTGTAGATGTGTGGAAGGGTTCAGATGTAACTGCAGGATCACCACTGCCGCTGTGCTCACACTAAAGCCAGAGCGAGCGATATGCGTGATGATGTGTGTTACATGAGACAAACGCCTCTGCTTCAGTGCTACTGTTCTGATTCAGTCACACGGGACGTTATGAGGACAGTGGACGGTCTATAGTATATAAAAAATAGTATGATGGCTTCAGTCCCGCCTTACAGAGACACTCATTTCATAGAAGCATTGCTTATTTTTTATGCTAGAATGTGCATGCGCATTGCTGGACCTGTCTGGAAGAAGACATGTATCTTGTTTGGTTTTTTTGTGAGCAAATGAAGCTAAAGAATCAGAATTTACGATACTGTTGATAAGTTATTCCTGATTTGAAATATGTGTGCAAGCATCAATTCAGCATGCATATAATAAATCCATCTCACTACATAAACATGCATAATATCACAATTATATCTATCACTATCACTATGTCATAACTACGAGTGGGAAACTGGATTTTTCTCTTCATGTTTTTGCTACAGAAAAAAGGTACATTGTGATTTTGCTCTAAACGATTGATTCGAAAGCATCTGATGTCGTAATTACGACTTCCCAATATGTAAATGTGAAGTTCCCAGAGGGACTTGGGTCATATGGATCTTCACACTAATTACTAATTGCGTCGTCTTGTGTCTCAAAATGGTTATTATTACGATTATCAACCATAAGTAACATTGTTTTTACATTGAGCACAATAAAGCATTGAACAGATATAACCAGTTAATTAACTTCACATTAATAATAGCCTATTTAAATGAAGATTAATAATAATCCATTTCTATCTAGCCTAGTAATTGACATTTTTTCTCATTTCTGAACTTATTTACATGTGAAAAAAATGTAAACTTTATTAATATTTAATGTGTATATTTCCTTAATTTGCAAGTATCCGTGTAACAAACGCGATAACGAGCGAACAGGGAACGTTCTGTCAAGGTTCTCTCAACGTTATGAACAAACGTTCTTCCAGTAGCCTAATATTAATAGAACGTTCGTTCATCGTTATGTAAACTAATCAGTCCTTTTCTGATTCAAATTAGACAAATCTGCCTTTCTATTATCAGTCTGGAAGAAAAATTTAGATGACTAACTTGTAAGACTAGTCTGAGAAGTTCATGCAACAAATAAAGTTCTCAAAACGTTCTCACAAAAGCGTTTTTTAAACATTACTGGTTGTTTCAAAACATTCAACGTTCAAAAAGTAACATATCCATAATGCATGTAAAATGATAAAACGGCACATTCTTTTTTTTTTTTTTTTGCTAACCTTTGCATAAACAAGAATTTCAGAACATTCAGAAATATTGGGCTCGTTATCAAAGCGTTCCTAGAACATATTTTTGTTAGCTGTGAATATTGATGCTTCTCACAAACTAACCCTTGTTATAATGAAGGAATGAGTGTGCATCACCAGAGCTGAACTGAGGAAATATACAATAACGAGAGAAAAGTTGAACGCCGTTAAACGCCTCTCTCTCTCTCTCGTGCGCGCGCACAGACACTCGCTCGTGTGCATTACAGATCCTTATGAGCCATATGATCCTGATCGATGACATTATATTCAGACAGACATCAGACATCACTATTTGACATCCATTCACTCACTGTAATCTCTACTAGCGATGAGTTTCGCCAATAACTTCCTGATCGCGCGTCTCGCAGTCGATCGATGTGAATACGCGATGTTCATGCAGATGTTCCCAGTCTTACCCGCGAGGAGCGCTGAGGAAAACCAGCTTCTCATCTGGACAGATGTTCTCCATTGAGGATCATCCTGGATTTATGTTCATCTCGCGTCCACGAACAGTGATGCTCGTGCCTGTGCTCGTGCACTGACATGACGAGGACTAGAAGTGGGAGGAGGAACAAAACCCTGATGATGATGATGAAGATGATGATGATGATGATGATGAAATTTAACACTGTTAGGGTCAATGAGAGGAGAAATCACCAGTGTTTGGATACTTAAGTCATTATAAATGTCTCGATGTCATTGCATTAGATCAAGTAAAAAGAGTCGGCTAGTTAATGCACGACATTCAGACATTAATAAAGAAAATAGGAAACATTGGAATTCGATGGACATCAACCGGTTATGTCATTTAATAATACTTTAAATTATAAATCCTCAATTGATGTCCATTCAAATTGCTATATGTGCACGTACTGAAAGTTCTAAATTAAATTATACTTTTCGCATCTTGTTCAGTAAACCTTCATCAAACCAAGTGTCATTATTTTTTAAAGAAAGGTAGTTTTTCAAGCAAAGCTTAAACATATTTTGTGTCTCTTGCTGTGAACTAACACTAACTCTAAATCCACAATAAAGAAAAAAAAAGACTTTCAGCACAGAAACTTGCTTATGTTTAGATTTGGATATGTTTAGATTTGGATATGTTTAGATTTAGATATGTTTAGACTTAGATATGTTTAGAATTAGATATGTTTAGATTTGGATATGTTTAGATTTGGATATGTTTAGACTTAGATATGTTATGTTTAGACTTAGATATGTTTAGACTTAGATATGTTTAGATTTAGATTTAGATATGTTTAGATTTAGATTTAGGTATGTTTAGACTTAGATATGTTTAGATTTAGATATGTTTAGACTTAGATATGTTTAGACTTAGATATGTTTAGATTTAGGTATGTTTAGATTTAGGTATGTTTAGACTTAGATATGTTTAGATTTAGATATGTTTAGACTTAGATATGTTTAGATTTGGATATGTTTAGACTTAGATATGTTTAGACTTAGGTATGTTTAGATTTAGGTATGTTTAGACTTAGGTATGTTTAGACTTAGATATGTTTAGATTTAGATTTAGGTATGTTTAGACTTAGATATGTTTAGACTTAGATATGTTTAGATTCGGATATGTTTAGACTTAGGCAAGGCAAGGCAAGGCAAAGCAAGTTTATTTATATAGCACATTTCATACACAATGGCAATTCAAAGTGCTTTACATAGCAGAAATTAAAATAATAAAAAGAAATAAGAATAATTAAAACAGTTTAGAAAAATAAAAAATAAAATACAGTACAGTACAAACAGTCGGACGAACATTGGCACAGTGCTCATTCATTAAATGCATAGCTAAACAGATGTGTTTAGATTTAGATTTAGGTATGTTTAGACTTAGATATGTTTAGACTTAGATATGTTTAGACTTAGATATGTTTAGACTTAGATATGTTTAGACTTAGATATGTTTAGACTTAGATATGTTTAGACTTAGATATGTTTAGACTTAGATATGTTTAGACTTAGATATGTTTAGATTTGGATATGTTTAGACTTGGATATGTTAGGTTTTGGATATGTTTAGACTTAGATATGTTTGGATTTGGATATGTTTAGACTTAGAAATGTTTGGATTTGGATATGTTTAGACTTAGATATGTTTAGATTTGGATATGTTTAGATTTAGATATGTTTAGATTTGGATATGTTTAGATTTAGATATGTTTAGATTTAGATATGTTTGGATTTGGATATGTTTAGACTTAGATATGTTTAGATTTGGATATGTTTAGATTTAGATATGTTTAGATTTGGATATGTTTGGACTTGGATATGTTTAGATTTAGATATGTTTAGATTTAGATATGTTTAGATTTGGATATGTTTAGACTTAGAAATGTTTGGATTTGGATATGTTTAGACTTAGATATGTTTAGATTTGGATATGTTTAGATTTAGATATGTTTAGATTTGGATATGTTTAGACTTGGATATGTTTAGACTTGGATATGTTTAGATTTAGATATGTTTAGATTTAGATATGTTTAGATTTGGATATGTTTAGACTTAGAAATGTTTGGATTTGGATATGTTTAGACTTAGATATGTTTAGATTTGGATATGTTTAGATTTAGATATGTTTAGATTTGGATATGTTTGGACTTGGATATGTTTAGATTTAGATATGTTTAGATTTAGATATGTTTAGATTTAGATATGTTTAGATTTGGATATGTTTAGACTTAGAAATGTTTGGATTTGGATATGTTTAGACTTAGATATGTTTAGATTTGGATATGTTTAGATTTAGATATGTTTAGATTTGGATATGTTTAGACTTAGATATGTTTAGATTTAGATATGTTTAGATTTGGATATGTATAGATTTGGATATGTTTAGACTTAGATATGTTTGGATTTGGATATGTTTAGACTTAGATATGTTTAGACTTAGATATGTTTAGATTTGGATATGTTTAGATTTAGATATGTTTGGAGTGTTGTCATTGATGTTAATAAGCTGCTGCACAACCGTGTCCTCCACATTACTGCTGGTGAAGCACAGATGTGCTGAAGCTGCTCTAGTTTCACACTGTAATGATGCATCATTTACTCATGAGCAAACGCCTGAACACAATCCTCACATCAGCACTTCTGACGCATCTGGAATCAACATCAGAAGAAGAAGATGCATATATCCTGACGTTTCCCAGCATGCACTGCACTCTGATTTGATTTAATCTGAAAGTGTGAAGCTTTTCATAGGATTGTTGAATGATTATGGTCATTTAGAGGCAGTGCATTGGTTGTGTTTGGGTGTTCAGATCAGAGGCTGATCACAATAACACACTGCAATGGGAAACAATTCAATAATGC
>NC_138226.1:505000-522500 GCF_964197995.2 Scardinius erythrophthalmus
TTCATGAAACAGGTCAGATCTAACTAAAAAAAAATCATGGTTTTTGCATCTATTTGATTTTATTTAAATAATCATATTTTCAAAATGCATTTATTCTAATTACTGTTGATTCTGGGAGTAAAAACTACATTACCCATGATGCAGTGCAGAAAATTACACTTGATTATGATTTGACTTTTCTAACTTTAGTTAGTGTGTAATGTTGCTGTTTGATCATAAACAACATCTGCATAGTTACAACGCTCAAAGTTCAAAGCAAAGGGAGATATTTGCTTTTATAGAAATCGCTTTTTAAGGACTACAACAAACGGCTGGTAGAGACTACAATGAGCTTCTTCATGGGTTAGTGACATCACCAACCCTAAAATTTACATAAACCCCGCCCCCTGAACACGATTTATTGATTATCATTACAGAATATGCTAATCAATGACTAGAAGATAACTACACATCAGCTTCATAAATTCATCAACTAACCATTCAGAAATGTCCTGTTGCTTCTACATGTTGTCACTTCTTCTAATCTCTCCATCTTTGACCGACAGCAGCAGCTCATTTGCATTTAAAGGGACACACACAACGGTGTGTTTTTGCTCACCATCAAACTTTGACCATTTTAACATGTTATATACAAATATCTGTGGGGTATTTAGAGCTGAAACTTCACACACACACTCTGGACATCAGAGACTGATTTTACATCTAGTGGAAAGGCCATTATACCACCGCTTTAAGGAGTCAGTCTACTAATACTCTAATGACTGCTATTCTCCCTCAAACACAGCTCTGCATCTACACCCGATCTGACGGAAGTCTTCTGGGACACATCCACATCTCTAACAAAGAGACACTCTTCCCGAGCACAGACGAGGAGAACGAGACGCGAGTCTAATCGCTGGTCATTCATCGCTCGTCAGACTCACAGCCAATCAGAGCCGCCGTCCTCGTTAGAGCCTGACAGGAAGTGACATCAGCTCTGGGCTCGTAAGTCCAAGCGCATATTGATGAAGAAGAGGTCAGCGATCTGTGGATCAGTGCTGGTGTCTAAAATCACTCCATTCTCAAATTAATTATTACAGGTATTACATAATTATAGTCTAACAGATCTGTGATAATGAACATCCACCGATGGGAAACAATCCCGTTTCCCTGCGGATTAAGATTATTAGTCAGAAATGGTGCAGGATTTCATTTGGAACCATTTTCTCTCAGAAATTTCTACACAGAAACGGTAATCTACACATTTAATTCAACACAGTGCAACTCTGAAGTAGAAATATTGAATTAGTATTTTCCAGTAAAACAGTCCAATGAGATTTATTTTATTTCAGGAAAATATTTTTCTGCCTCCAATGGCAGATATTAGCTCTTATTTTAAGCTCAAACTCACTTTAATATCTCCATTATTAATATCTCCAGTCACTGTGTCTCGATTTGAGAATGTTTGGATGTTTGTCCCGGAGAACGGACTCCTCTCTCCAGACACACTGAGGCAGGAGCGCTGTTGTGCTGTTGTGCTGTTGTGTTGTTGTGTTGTTGTGCTGTTGTGTTGTTGTGTTGTTGCGCTGTTCTGTTGTTGTGCTGTTGCGCTGTTGTGTTGTTGCGCTGTTGCGTGCTGTTGTGTTGTTGTGCTGTTGTGCTGTTGTGTTGTTGCGCTGTTGTGCTGTTGTGTTGTTGTGCTGTTGTGTTGTTGTGCTGTTGTGTTGTTGCGTTGTTGTGTTGTTGTGTTGTTGTGCTGTTGTGTTGTTGCGCTGTTGTGTTGTTGCGCTGTTGCGTGCTGTTGTGTTGCGTTGTTGCGCTGTTGCGTGCTGTTGTGTTGTTGTGCTGTTGTGCTGTTGTGCTGTTGTGTTGTTGTGCTGTTGTGTTGTTGCGTTGTTGTGATGTTGTGATGTTGTGCTGTTGCGTTGTTGCGTGCTGTTGTGTTGTTGTGCTGTTGTGTTGTTGTGTTGTTGTGCTGTTGTGTTGTTGTGCTGTTGTGTTGTTGCGCTGTTGCGTTGTTGCGTGCTGTTGTGTTGTTGTGCTGTTGTGTTGTTGTGTTGTTGTGCTGTTGTGTTGTTGTGCTGTTGTGTTGTTGTGTTGTTGTGCTGTTGTGTTGTTGCGCTGTTGCGTTGTTGCGCTGTTGCGTGCTGTTGTGTTGTTGTGCTGTTGTGTTGTTGTGCTGTTGTGTTGTTGCGCTGTTGTGCTGTTGTGTTGTTGTGCTGTTGTGTTGTTGTGCTGTTGTGTTGTTGCGTTGTTGTGTTGTTGTGCTGTTGTGTTGTTGCGCTGTTGTGTTGTTGCGCTGTTGCGTTGTTGCGTGCTGTTGTGTTGCGTTGTTGCGCTGTTGCGTGCTGTTGTGTTGTTGTGCTGTTGCGCTGTTGTGTTGTTGCGCTGTTGTGCTGTTGTGTTGTGCTGTTGTGCTGTTGTGTTGTTGTGCTGTTGTGTTGTTGTGCTGTTGTGTTGTTGTGCTGTTGTGCTGTTGTGCTGTTGCGTTGTTGCGCTGTTGCGTTGTTGCGCTGTTGTGTTGTTGTGCTGTTGTGTTGTTGCGCTGTTGCGTTGTTGTGCTGTTGTGCTGTTGCGCTGTTGAGCTGTTGCGCTGTTGTGTTGTTGCGCTGTTGTGTTGTTGCGCTGTTGCTTTGTTGCGCTGTTGTGTTGTTGCGCTGTTGTGCTGTTGTGTTGTTGTGTTGTTGTGCTGTTGTGTTGTTGTGCTGTTGCGTTGTTGCGTGCTGTTGTGTTGTTGTGTTGTTGTGCTGTTGTGTTGTTGTGCTGTTGTGTTGTTGTGCTGTTGTGTTGTTGTGTTGTTGTGCTGTTGTGCTGTTGTGCTGTTGTGTTGTTGTGCTGTTGTGTTGTTGTGCTGTTGTGTTGTTGTGTTGTTGTGCTGTTGTGCTGTTGTGTTGTTGTGCTGTTGCGCTGTTGTGTTGTTGCGCTGTTGTGCTGTTGTGTTGTTGTGTTGTTGTGCTGTTGTGTTGTTGTGCTGTTGCGTTGTTGCGTGCTGTTGTGTTGTTGTGCTGTTGTGTTGTTGTGCTGTTGTGTTGTTGCGCTGTTGCGTTGTTGCGTGCTGTTGTGTTGCGTTGTTGCGCTGTTGCGTGCTGTTGTGTTGTTGTGCTGTTGCGCTGTTGTGTTGTTGCGCTGTTGTGTTGTTGTGCTGTTGTGTTGTTGCGTTGTTGTGATGTTGTGCTGTTGCGTGCTGTTGTGTTGTTGTGCTGTTGTGCTGTTGTGTTGTTGTGCTGTTGTGTTGTTGTGCTGTTGCGCTGTTGTGTTGTTGTGCTGTTGTGTTGTTGCGCTGTTGTGTTGTTGCGCTGTTGCGTTGTTGCGTGCTGTTGTCTTGTTGTGCTGTTGTGCTGTTGCGCTGTTGTGTTGTTGTGCTGTTGTGTTGTTGTGCTGTTGTGTTGTTGTGCTGTTGTGTTGTTGCGCTGTTGTGTTGTTGCGCTGTTGCGTTGTTGCGTGCTGTTGTGTTGCGTTGTTGCGCTGTTGCGTGCTGTTGTGTTGTTGTGCTGTTGTGCTGTTGCGCTGTTGTGTTGTTGTGCTGCTGTGTTGTTGTGCTGTTGTGTTGTTGCGTTGTTGCGTTGTTGCGTGCTGTTGTGTTGTTGTGCTGTTGTGCTGTTGTGTTGTTGTGCTGTTGCGCTGTTGCGTTGTTGTGCTGTTGTGTTGTTGTGCTGTTGCGTTGTTGTGCTGTTGTGTTGTTGTGCTGTTGTGCTGTTGTGTTGTTGTGCTGTTGCGCTGTTGCGTTGTTGTGCTGTTGTGTTGTTGCGTGCTGTTGTGTTGTTGTGCTGTTGTGCTGTTGTGCTGTTGTGTTGTTGTGCTGTTGTGCTGTTGCGTTGTTGCGTGCTGTTGTGTTGTTGTGCTGTTGTGTTGTTGTGCTGTTGCGCTGTTGTGCTGTTGCGCTGTTGCGTGCTGTTGTGTTGTTGTGCTGTTGCGCTGTTGCGTTGTTGTGCTGTTGTGCTGTTGTGTTGTTGTGCTGTTGTGCTGTTGCGCTGTTGTGTTGTTGTGCTGTTGTGTTGTTGTGCTGTTGTGCTGTTGTGTTGTTGTGCTGTTGTGCTGTTGTGCTGTTGCGTTGTTGCGTGCTGTTGTGTTGTTGTGCTGTTGTGTTGTTGTGCTGTTGCGCTGTTGTGCTGTTGTGTTGTTGTGCTGTTGTGTTGTTGTGCTGTTGCGCTGTTGCGTTGTTGTGTTGTTGTGCTGTTGCGCTGTTGCGTTGTTGTGCTGTTGTGTTGTTGCGTGCTGTTGTGTTGTTGTGCTGTTGTGCTGTTGTGTTGTTGTGCTGTTGTGCTGTTGCGCTGTTGTGTTGTTGTGCTGTTGTGCTGTTGCGTTGTTGCGTGCTGTTGTGTTGTTGTGCTGTTGTGTTGTTGTGCTGTTGCGCTGTTGTGCTGTTGTGTTGTTGTGCTGTTGTGTTGTTGTGCTGTTGCGCTGTTGCGTTGTTGTGTTGTTGTGCTGTTGCGCTGTTGCGTTGTTGTGCTGTTGTGTTGTTGCGTGCTGTTGTGTTGTTGTGCTGTTGTGCTGTTGTGTTGTTGTGCTGTTGTGTTGTTGTGCTGTTGTGCTGTTGTGTTGTTGTGCTGTTGTGTTGTTGTGCTGTTGTGTTGTTGTGCTGTTGTGCTGTTGTGTTGTTGCGTGCTGTTGTGTTGTTGTGCTGTTGTGTTGTTGTGCTGTTGTGTTGTTGTGCTGTTGTGTTGTTGTGCTGTTGTGCTGTTGTGTTGTTGTGCTGTTGTGTTGTTGTGCTGTTGTGTTGTTGTGCTGTTGTGCTGTTGTGTTGTTGCGTGCTGTTGTGCTGTTGTGTTGTTGTGCTGTTGTGCTGTTGTGCTGTTGTGTTGTTGTGCTGTTGTGTTGTTGTGCTGTTGTGTTGTTGTGCTGTTGTGTTTCAGCGAATACGAGCAGGATTCCGGGCTTCTAATAGTCTCTTATACGCACACTGGGATATTACTGTGACACATGTCATCACTGATCTGCGTCTGCACTGGGAGATGTTGACGAGGTGTTTCTCCTCGCTGTAAAATGGGTCACGGCCGCAGAAACACTGAGAACGGCAGAGATGTCCTCCTCTCACACACACACACACACACACACACACACACACACACACACACACACACACACACACACACACAGCAGACTAGAGGGCAATAGGGCATCAGTTCACACTCAAACACACACACACACACACACACACACACGCGCGCGCACACACCCACTCAACACACACACTCAACACACACACACACACACACACACACACACACACACACACACACACACACACACACACACACACACACACACAAACACAACCAGTGTTCACTGGACACACTGCATCTGTGTGACTCCCTCTGATGGACACTCAACACACACACACACACACACACACACACACACACACACACACACACACGTGCGCGCACGCGCGCGCACACACACACACACACACACCAGTGTTCACTGGACACACTGCATCTGTGTGACTCCCTCTGATGGACACTCAACACACACACACACACACGTGCGCACACACACACACACACACACACACACACACACACACACACACACACACACACACACACACACACACACCAGTGTTCACTGGACACACTGCATCTGTGTGACTTAAACCAGAGCCGTTGAAAAACATATTTAACGGCTCTGACTTAAACAAGTGTGTGACAGCTAGTGTGTGTCCCGTTACTGATTATTAAGGCCTACATCCCAAAAAACAACAACTACTAACTAAAAACATGCCAGAGTGCACAAACTGATTAATTAATCAGAAACTGTATATTCTTATTGACTATGTTCTCCAGACTGGAGCAATAATCCTTAGTCTCCTGAAGAAAAGTAATAACATTTGGCTCGGATCCTGACCATTTCTTCTCGTTGCCATGCAGTTGCTAGGGTGTTAGATACAGCGTTCCACGCTGATCACGTGCTTCATCCGGGCATCTGAAGTGCACTTTCTCTGTTCATAATGTCGGGTGTGAAAACACTCGCACTCTTTGCACTGGGACCGAGTCAGTCCCGCAGTCTCGATTATATCCGATTATATCCCAACATTACCTTCCTAACGCACACTGCAGAGGAGTCATGAGTGTGGGAGAAACGAGGCTTCCGAAGCTTTGAATCAACTGAACCGATTGCGGCGCAAAATGATTCACTGTTTCGACTCGCTCGAATCGCCACAGTCTGGCGACCCCTGCTGGTCAAACGGGGAAAATGCAATGAAAACAAACCAATTGTATATGTTTTGTTGAAAGTGTGATCAAATCATCTAATATAATTAAATAATGTCTAGTCTAATACGTGTTATTAAGGCTTTTTATGGAGAGCTTGGCCGATAATAGACTATTAACTTAAACTATTTATTTTTATTATAAAAATGTGTCATTAAAAATGTCATATTTTTTATAATAAACCATATAGACACTGGATCACGTGTTCACGGAGCTCATCGCCCCCTGCTGGCGAACCGGTGAAACAGTGATGACGTAACGAAGCCTCGTTTTTACTGAACCCGCGCGAAATCACAAACCGTTCGCAGAGGTTTCGAAGCTCCATGATCCATTCACACCTATGAGTCACACTGAATGAGCGAGAAGCACATTCACACACACACACACACACACACACACACACACACACACACACACACACACACACACACACACACACACACACACACACACACACACACACACACACACCCGATGGAGAAACACAACTTGTTCTGCCATTCAACGCGATATTTCTCTCAGCTGAACTTTTGTCCCGCATTAAGCAGTAGTTTTATTGTTTTATAATGAAATCATCGCCACACTCACCTCCCCTCAGTCCATGATCTGTTGTTAGGGTTGAAACTAAACTCTCCTTCGCTGGGATAATTGTTCCTAAATCTACGGAAGCCCTCAGAGGCCATGCTTTAGTATTTTTTGTCTATATCTCGACAGAATGTTTTTTATTTATTTATTTATTTATTTATTTATTTTATACGTATTGTGGAGATGAGAAAAATGTTTCCTTTTATTATTTTCAGAGAAACATAAAAGAATGGTGTAAATATGCGCAGGTCTCCCTCGCCGCTGTTCCACATGTGAACGCGAGGTGGCGCTGTTCACTCGCGCAGATGCTCTGACAGGGAACAATCACTCGAGGACTGTTTGTGGGTTATTTTTGGTTATTATCTGAGATTATTATTTTTTTCTAACATTATTTTATTATTTTTCTAACATTCTTGGAATGTTTTTGTTTGTTTGTTTAGGTTTTATTAGACCTATAAACTAACATTACCTGTGAGTTGCGTCAGTCACGTGGTGGCGTAGGTATGACGTAAGAAAACACTGTTATTTTCCACCAGAGCACATATAAAAACAGCGCATTAGTCATGTCTAATTATGATAATGGTGTAATTCAGCTGTGATTCTGTTTCAGTAAGCTGTGATTGTCCTGACTATCAGATATTTACATTATTGCTTTAGCCTACTTTATGAGTAAAGTATCGTTACTCATATTATAGGCCTACTTTAGTATTATTAGTAATATTAATAAAGTGGCCATTATGACAGTGAAGGAAGTCAGTAAACAACAGCTCTGAAAGTTAAAGCAAGTGTTTGATAAAGCGGAAGAGTTTATAGAGTGAGAGCTTTATGAATATGCATTCAGCCACACATATTCAGAGATCATATTCCCGCACTGTTTATAGTGACTGAATGTGTTAAACATCACACAATGGCGGCTCCAGTAAAGGTGAAATCTCTGTTGTTAAGGTTTAATAAAGCAAAGCTAACCCTTTCCTCCATATCAGAGGAATCCTGCAGATCTCAGATCAGTTTTAACATGCGCTTGACGGAAAAGCACAGATTTGCTGTGGAGGATAGACGAAGTCCTGGACTGATCACGAGTTTAAATCTTTATCTGAGTCTTATAAAGCGGTTCATCAAACCTGGAGACTAAGGAAATATCCCCAACAGTGATGTGTTGAACAGCTGATGTTCAGCCGCTGCTTCATGAGGCGAAACACTCGTTATTAAACTCTCATTATCAAGCAGTTTCAATCCTGCACTCATTAAAAATCTTCTTTTTGCTGAATTTATGAGGTGAAAATGAAAAGCTACTTTTAGCACGTGTTGTTTTTATCTGAAGAAAAGCTCAACAAAGCAACCATGAATATGATAATAATAGAGTATGGAACATGTACAGGACATTTCAGTCACAATCTCCCGTTTTTACAGCACAATCATATTTAATAATCACGGCATGATTTATGAAACGCCTTCAGCAAAACTCAACGTATTCTTTGGGCCGCCGTATGAATATTGAACATCTCGTTCTGTTGCAATAAAAACACCTTGTTGTAAATGTAGAAGTTCAACATCAACTAGTTTTGTAAGAAAAAGTGTGGGTTTATGATATATAGGTTTCATAAAGTCAGCAGTCATGAGTTATATAATTAAATTAAGTTGCCAGTATGAGTTCACACTGGTAATTCTCATATTATTTGCTCTTATAAATTTAATCTAATGATATATTCAACTAAAATTTCTCATAAATATTGATAAAAAATCTATCTTTCTTGCATCACACTGGTTTTTGCTGTAACTCCCGAAAAAGTTGAAATTTCAAAGAATTTCAGAATTAATAAAAAGGGGGTAAATGAAGTAATATGAAAATATAAAGTTATGACTGTTTTATAAGCTAAAGCGGTATAGAGTTTTTAATGCATTATTCATATTCAGATGAAATATAAGTGTGAATAGACGGATAAACGTGCTCATTCTGAACAAATCCACTTATTTTGTGTTTTATTAAAGACATACAAACTCATAACTGGCAGAAACTGAGCTGGATTTGCTGAATTACGAGTCACACATTTATGAGCACAAACAGCTTTCAGTGAGAAACACATTACACTAATATGTACAAGACATTTCCCTTGCACAGACTGCTCTCAAACATCATTATTTTTAATAATAATTGAGTTAAAAAGGAGGAAAACTCTGCATTATTTGCAGATTTGGAGAGCTTTAGCTGCACTGTCCTGTTCATTCACTCTCTTTGACCTCGATGGAAAACTATAACCCATTTCATGTCGTATTGATCTTTTCCTGCACTGTCCTTCATATCCCATTGGAAATCTGTCATGTGGGATGAGCCGGATCCCGATCCTGCTGTTATTGCAAACATCCCTTCAGGCCGAACCACAGAACCGCTCTTTATTCCTCTGAAACCCAGTGAGGAACCAAGGACCTCTCGGATGCACGTGTTACTCCATCGGTAAAATCCTTCATACTGAAGGCGAGGTGTGTGATGTGTGTGTGGGAAAGTCCTGATGAATGCTCTGTTAATCTTAGACATGGATCTGAGTTTCAGAGCCAGGACAGACACGGTTTATGATCTCTTATACCCTGTCACAACTATCTTTCTGAAGCTGTAAATAAAGTAAATATCACTGCACTGTTTTACTGGAAAACACTATTTCAATCTTTCTACGTCAAAATTTAACGTTTAATTTAATCTGTTGATCACCGTTTATTTGCAGAAATTTCTGAGAAAATGGTTTCAAATTAAATCTTCCTTCCAGTGAATAAACTTTCCTCCTCAAGTTTCTCTCGTTTTACAGCACATCTACTCTAAACACTCTTAAATCCAGATATCAACTCGTGTTTTCTGATGAAAATCATCAAAATGAAGTGAGTTTGTGTTTTAAACAAGAACTAATATCTGCTAAGAGTCAGACAAATAGACGTAATTCAGAGGGAAGGTTATCTCTCAGACTCCACTGATGTCTGTTCTTGTTTAAAGCACAAACTCACTTCATGTTGATGATTTTTCATCAGGAAACAAACTTGATATCTTCAGTGATGATCTTGATTTGATGTTTAGATGTTAGTGCTGTAAAACGAGACGTGTGTTCATCCGCCATAATCTGTAGAGTGTTAATGTTAGTGTTGAAGATGTGCATAATCTCTGACACAAGCGCTTTAACTCGTTAACTCCACTAATGAGTCTTTATAAGCCTCACTCCTCAGATCATCCAGAGCCGGCCATGTGTTCACACTGAACCCGGAGTCACATGACTCAGTTCCCGCTCCAGACACCAGGACACTCGCAGAGACTTACAAGCACTTTATTCGGGTCACTGAGGTGAGAAATTATACACATTTACAGTCTTAGCACAACTTTTAAAAACTGAAGAGGATCAAATATACAAACTGGTTTAAATGTATGACATTTTAGAAGAAAATCTTTTTATTTTTTGAGAGAGATGATCAGAATCTGTGCATAAACACATTTACATATAAACTACTTTAGAATAAAATATAATATGTGGGAATAAACCGCATCAAATTAACTTTTCTGTTTTAGTAAAGATATACAAACTCAGAACTAACATCATCTATTAAAGAAACTAAACTGGATTTCCTGAATTATGTACAAAGTCCATCAGTGGCACAAACAGTTCTCAGTGAGAAGAACATATACAAAATATACAGATATTTACAACAAATATATCAATTTAACTTTCTCGGGCTGTTCTTAAATAATATTTTCTTAAAAAAAAAAACAATAAAAAAACGCTTGGGTTTGATCGCAGTGAACCAGCCAAACGTGTTCTCCTCGTCCAGCACTGACATCTACATATACTATATACACTTTACAGACAGGGTCGTTAGTTAACATGAGCTGCGAATGAACAAAGCTTCTACAGCACTTATTGATCTTACTTGATATTAGAGAAAAAATGAGTTTGTGTTTAAAACAAGAACAAATATCAGCCAGTGAGAGATAATCTTGTCTTCCCTTCGGATTACGTTTATTTTTCTGACTCCACTGGCAGATATTTGTTCTTGTTTTAAACACAAACTCGCATAAGTTCTTCTTAATATCTTCAGTCATTGCTTCTTCTCCAGTAAATGTATCTTGATTTAAGAATGTTTAGGTATTAGTGCAGGAAACCGAGACAGAAACACTGAGGTGTTCTGAAAGCTGGAGGGTTTTCCTCAGTGGATCCGCCGGGATGAAGCGGGACGGATATCTAGAAGCTGGTGGCGACTTCGCTCTGCGTCTGCGGCGTCTCCCCGGCGCTCCGGCTCCGGCTCTCCTGATGGGCCGAGTACGAGGGAAGAGTCCCGGTGCGGGAGAACGTCTGCATGGGCCGGCTCTGCACGTTCCCCGGGCCTTCGTTCCAGCGCCGGGCAGTGAGGTGTGTGTTGAGGTGTGTGTTGAGGTGATGTGTGGTGTAACGAGGTGTGTGTGAGAAGCCGATGGTGTATGCGCTGCCGGGGGGGGCGAGTGTGTGACGGGTCTGGATCACTCCACTCCTCCAGTCTCCGAACGAGCCTGAAACAGCACACGCATTAATGCACTGCTCAAACTGCTTCTCAGGCTTATTTCAAGTCTCACATAATTTGGCAGTAAAGCAAGTAAATTTATCTAGTTTTAAGTCGAATCACATTTATTACTACAGCGCTTTACAACAGAGTGTTTCAGAGCAGCTTTACAGAGATAACAGGAAAAGCAACAGAGTTTGTGTCCAGAAGAAAATAGCGTCACAGTCCAGCTTAAGGACGTTCAGTGATGGGTCATTTCTGTTGTAAAGAAGTTATTAATTTAGTTCATATATATATATATATATATATATCCGCTCTGGAGAAAAGCGTGATGTCATCGTCCAGCTCAGTTCAGTTCTCATATAATGGTGTCAATGCAGGAGATCAATAATATTGTGGAATATTAAGTATCCCCGACTGAGCAAGACCAGTTAGGGACATTTAAGGTAAATTTGAATGGAACACTGATGAGGAGCTCAAGGAAACCAGTGACACCTCATAACAAGCTCCCATCTTAAACTAATCTTAAAGAAACTAATCTTAACGAGCAATGCATTTGTCAGTATTTATTAATCTTTGCTCGCATTCTCATGAAGTTATGAAAACGTCATTTCTGAATGTTCTCAGAATATCTTTTTTTTATGTTCAAGAGAACATTCAATTTGTATCATTTTTCAGACATAATGAGAACGTTACTTTAGAATGTTTTCTGATTGTTACTTTAGAATGTTTTCTGATTGTTACTTTAGAATGTTTTCTGATTGTTACTTTAGAATGTTTTCTGATTGTTACTTTAGAATGTTCTCTGATTGTTACTTTTGAATGTTCTCTGAACGTTACTTTAGAATGTTTTCTGATTGTTACTTTAGAATGTTTTCTGATTGTTACTTTTGAATGTTCTCTGAACGTTACTTTTGAATGTTCTCTGATTGTTACTTTTGAATGTTCTCTGAATGTTACTTTTGAATGTTCTCTGAACGTTACTTTAGAATGTTCTCTGATTGTTACTTTAGAATGTTTTCTGAACGTTACTTTTGAATGTTCTCTGATTGTTACTTTTGAATGTTTTCTGAACGTTACTTTTGAATGTTCTCTGAACGTTACTTTTGAATGTTTTCTGAACGTTACTTTTGAATGTTCTCTGAACGTTGCTTTTGAATGTTCTTTGAACGTTACTTTTGAATGTTCTCTGAACGTTACTTTTGAATGTTCTCTGAACGTCACTTTTGAATGTTCTCTGAACGTTGCTTTTGAATGTTCTCTGAACGTTGCTTTTGAATGTTTTCTGAACGTTACTTTTGAATGTTCTCTGAACGTTACTTTTGAATGTTCTCTGAACGTTACTTTAGAATGTTCTCTGAACGTTACTTTAGAATGTTTTCTGAACGTTACTTTAGAATGTTTTCTGAACGTTACTTTTGAATGTTCTCTGAACGTTACTTTTGAATGTTCTCTGAACGTTACTTTAGAATGTTTTCTGAACGTTACTTTAGAATGTTTTCTGAACGTTACTTTTGAATGTTCTCTGAACGTTACTTTTGAATGTTTTCTGAACGTTACTTTAGAATGTTTTCTGAACGTTACTTTTGAATGTTCTCTGATTGTTACTTTTGAATGTTTTCTGAACGTTACTTTTGAATGTTCTCTGAACGTTGCTTTTGAATGTTCTCTGAACGTTACTTTTGAATGTTTTCTGAACGTTACTTTTGAATGTTCTCTGAACGTTGCTTTTGAATGTTCTCTGAACGTTACTTTTGAATGTTCTCTGAACGTTACTTTTGAATGTTTTCTGAACGTTACTTTTGAATGTTCTCTGAACGTTACTTTAGAATGTTTTCTGAATGTTACTTTAGAATGTTTTCTGAACGTTACTTTTGAATGTTCTCTGATTGTTACTTTTGAATGTTCTCTGATTGTTACTTTTGAATGTTCTCTGAACGTTACTTTTGAATGTTCTCTGAACGTTACTTTTGAATGTTTTCTGAACGTTACTTTTGAATGTTTTCTGAACGTTACTTTTGAATGTTCTCTGAACGTTACTTTTGAATGTTCTCTGAACGTTACTTTAGAATGTTTTCTGAACGTTACTTTAGAATGTTTTCTGAACGTTACTTTTGAATGTTCTCTGAACGTTACTTTTGAATGTTTTCTGAACGTTACTTTAGAATGTTTTCTGAACGTTACTTTTGAATGTTCTCTGATTGTTACTTTTGAATGTTTTCTGAACGTTACTTTTGAATGTTCTCTGAACGTTGCTTTTGAATGTTCTCTGAACGTTACTTTTGAATGTTTTCTGAACGTTACTTTTGAATGTTCTCTGAACGTTGCTTTTGAATGTTCTCTGAACGTTACTTTTGAATGTTCTCTGAACGTTACTTTTGAATGTTTTCTGAACGTTACTTTTGAATGTTCTCTGAACGTTACTTTAGAATGTTTTCTGAATGTTACTTTTGAATGTTCTCTGATTGTTACTTTTGAATGTTCTCTGATTGTTACTTTTGAATGTTCTCTGAACGTTGCTTTTGAATGTTCTCTGAACGTTGCTTTTGAATGTTCTCTGAACGTTACTTTTGAATGTTTTCTGAACGTTACTTTTGAATGTTCTCTGAACGTTACTTTTGAATGTTCTCTGAACGTTACTTTAGAATGTTTTCTGAATGTTACTTTAGAATGTTTTCTGAACGTTACTTTTGAATGTTCTCTGATTGTTACTTTTGAATGTTCTCTGATTGTTACTTTTGAATGTTCTCTGAACGTTGCTTTTGAATGTTCTCTGAACGTTACTTTTGAATGTTTTCTGAACGTTACTTTTGAATGTTCTCTGAACGTTACTTTTGAATGTTCTCTGATTGTTACTTTTGAATGTTCTCTGATTGTTACTTTTGAATGTTCTCTGAACGTTGCTTTTGAATGTTCTCTGAACGTTACTTTTGAATGTTTTCTGAACGTTACTTTTGAATGTTCTCTGAACGTTACTTTTGAATGTTCTCTGATTGTTACTTTTGAATGTTCTCTGATTGTTACTTTTGAATGTTCTCTGATTGTTACTTTTGAATGTTCTCTGAACGTTGCTTTTGAATGTTCTCTGAACGTTACTTTTGAATGTTTTCTGAACGTTACTTTTGAATGTTCTCTGATTGTTACTTTTGAATGTTCTCTGATTGTTACTTTTGAATGTTCTCTGAACGTTGCTTTTGAATGTTCTCTGAACGTTACTTTTGAATGTTTTCTGAACGTTACTTTTGAATGTTCTCTGAACGTTACTTTTGAATGTTCTCTGAACGTTACTTTAGAATGTTTTCTGAATGTTACTTTAGAATGTTTTCTGAACGTTACTTTTGAATGTTCTCTGATTGTTACTTTTGAATGTTCTCTGATTGTTACTTTTGAATGTTCTCTGAACGTTACTTTTGAATGTTCTCTGAACGTTACTTTTGAATGTTCTCTGAACGTTACTTTTGAATGTTCTCTGAATGTTAGTTCTGAGGTAAGAGATGAAGCCTCCTTGTAAAGCCGGATAAAGCTGTTAGAAAATGACACACACCTCTGGCCATCGGCTGGAAGGTGGTCAAGCTTCTCCTCAGAGCCGCTCCGCTGGAGTCAGAGTCGCTGTCGTTGAAATCACTGTCTCCTTTCCCACTGTCCTTCACGCTCAGCTGATCTGTGGTGCTGGTGCCGCTGTCAATGCAATCACATCTGATTATTGATATTCCATCTCAGAACAAAATACTATATTCACTGGCACGTGTCTAATCCGCCAGCGTTCATGACCTACTGTAAGAGAGAGACTAAACCCTGACCAGAAAAAAAGTCATGCATTTACATACTGAACAAACACAACATGATAATAATAATCATAAATGTTTCTTGATCATCAAATCCTCATATTAGAGTGATTCCTGAAGGATCATGTGACACTGAAGACTGGAGTAATGATGCTGAACATTCAGCTTTGATCACAGGAATAAATTACACTTTACTATATATTCACATAGAGAACAGATAATTTACACTGGAATAATATTTCACTGTTTTACTGTATTTTTTTATCAAATGCAGCTTTGGTGAGCAGAAGACCCTTCTTTTAAAAACATTAAAAATCTTACCGATCCAAAACTTTTGACTGGTAGTGGAATTTGAAAACAATATGTTTTTAAATTAAAAACATAGTAATTATAATGATAACTGTATTCTTTTTTATTATTATTAAATCAGAAATATGCTAAATAAATGCATTTTCACTAATAGTCTCAAACCTTCGGCCCTCATTGTACCTATAATTATTAAATTATAGTCAAGCAATTATTCAGACAAATGCAGTAAAAATCAACAACTAAAAATCATTCTTACCTCGTTTGCAGACAGTATTTCTCATCTTGCCATAAGAATGTTTGTTCGAAAGGTTTGCATGGCAGGAACAGCTGTTAAAACAAAAGCTTAAAGTTTATATTCTGACTTGGAAATGTGCATCAGAACACCAGGATGATCCGCAAAACATCACTCACCTTCTCCTCAGAATCCAGGCTCTTGTCTTCATACAAACAGGGTTGCATGGATTCGCTCTCGTTCCTGAGGAAGGCGTTAGCGCCGTTGTAAATGCTTGAGCCGGTGTTGTTGCTCTTGGAAAGTGGAGTCGATCCGTACAGGCCGTCTCTCCCGAAGCTCCTCCGCCGGCGTTTGATCACACAGCTAACGGTGATCACGCTAATGGCTCCCAGTAACAACACACAGCATCCAGCGAAACCAGCGATTACCAGCATCCACACGTCGAACTCCACAGCCTCGTCGTCCTTCGATCGGAGTAAAATCACCACCTGATCTTCTTGAGCTCCAGTGTCTGTGACCACGAAACGCACGGATGCTAGGCTAGTCAGCGGCTCTCGACCACCGTCAACCACAGAAACTGTAATTTGCAGGACGTCTCCACATGATGAAGAAAGTCTACGTTTTAAGACGATCTCGCCAGTGTTTTTATCAATGGAAAACAGCTGATTTTCGTCTTCTAGGATGTGAAAACGGAGCTCGCTGTTGACGCCGCTGTCTTCATCTTTAGCGGCCACTCGTAACGCTAAATACCCGGCCCGAGCGTTAAAGGGAATCGGGATTTCAGCAGAATCATTCCGTAACACTGGATACGTGAAATACGGAAAGTTATCATTCTCGTCAACCACGCGGATTTGAATTAAAGTCGTGCTTGATAGCGGCGGGACACCTTTATCGCTAGCTTTCACTGCGAACTCGACTTCTCTCAGAGTCTCGAAGTTGAAGGATCTGAGCGTGTATAAAGATCCCGAGTGCGGATCGACGGACACGAACGTAGACATCGGAGAACCATCCGGCGCTTTGCTGTCGATCAAACTGTAGAAAACCTTTCCGTTCTTCCCGACGTCGAGATCCCGCGCCACAACCGTGGTCATGTACGATCCGGGAATGTTGTTTTCAATCACGGAGACGTCATACGAGGCTTTACTGAACGTGGGAGCGTTGTCGTTCTCGTCAGTGATGCGGATCGTGTAATGCTTGATGGTTTTAAACGGCGGCGTTCCCAGATCTTCGGAAATCACAGTCAGGTTGTATTCTGGAATGGCTTCCCTGTCTAAACTCGTGGTCGTCACGATCATGAAGGTGTCGCTGTACGCTTGCGTTAGCTTGAAATGCTCGTGTCCTTGTAAAGTTGTGCGCACGTATCCGTTCGGACCCGAGTCTCCGTCGGATGTGCTAATCAACGCAACGAAACTCTCTTCCGCCGCGGCTTCGGTTATGAACGCCACTCCGTCGCTAGTGGAAGTCATCGGTTTAATGCTAATCTCCGGCGCGTTGTCGTTCACGTCTAGGATGTCGACGATCGCTCGGCATGTCGATGAAATTGAATTGCTTCCCAAATCCGAAGCTTGAATGTGCAACTCGTAGGACTTCTTACTCTCGTAGTCGACGGTATCTCTGAGAGTCACTTCTCCTGAGATGAGATCGATCTGGAAAACGCGTGTGACGTCAGTTGGCGAGCCTTCCACGAACCCGTACACGACTTCTCCGTTAATCCCGGCGTCGGGGTCGAAGGCGTGCACCTTCAGCACTCGGGATCCCACGGGAGAGTCTTCGCTCAGCTCCACTTTGAGCGAGTTGTGCTCAAACGTCGGGCTGTTGTCGTTAGAGTCCAGAACTCGTATGTAAACGGTGGTTTCGCCGGATTTCGCCGGATTCCCACCGTCGGTCGC
>NC_138226.1:527500-532500 GCF_964197995.2 Scardinius erythrophthalmus
TGAGCAGAAGAGACTCTTTATAAAAAAGCATAATTATTGCAAACTTTTGACCAGCAGTGAAAATAACTCTGTATAATTATGACCATTTGGACACTCAAGTTATACTTAAAGTGTCTGAATGTCTAAATAACAAGCACTTCAAAATAAATGTCACTTGTCTTGATTTTTTATTTAATGAAAAGACATTTTAGTGTTTTTATTGTGCAAACGCGTCTGTGTTTACTTCGATCTGTTGAGTGTTTTCTCCGTGTGTTGCTCTGGAAAGCATTTGTCCACGTCACAGCAAATGGACACTTGCATTCAGAAGTTTGGTTTGTTGTGATGAGGCTTATGCTAGACTATGATCCAAACTGTGGAGAGCAAATGTGTGTGTGTGTGTGTGTGTGTGTGTGTGTGTGTGTGTGTGTGTGTGTGTGTGTGAGTCCTGAGCAGCTTTAGGGGTGTGTGTGTGTGTGTGTGTGTGTGTGTGTGTGTGTGTGTGTGTGTGTGTGTGTCCCGAGCAGCTGTAAGGGTGTGAGAGTGTGTGTGTGTTCACACCTTCAGCACTGCAGACACAGTCATTCACACACACACACACACACACACACACACACACACACACACACACACACACACACACACACACACAGGACTGCTTTAAACAGCTTTGTGCCTTCTGCATTTAATTCAATTCACATTTATTTGTATAGCGCTTTTCACAATATCGTTTCAAAGCAGCTTTACAGAAAATGCATTTACTATGTGAAGCAATATTTGCAGATTTTAAAGTAACCCAAAAAAAACAACATTTTCAGACATACTACCAGCCAAACGTCTCTTCTGCTAACCATCTGCATTCATTTAAAAAAAAAAAAACGTAATAATTGTGAAATACTATTATAATGTAAATCATCTGTTCTCTATGTGAATATATAGTAAAGTGTAATTTATTCCTGTGATCAAAGCTGAATGTTCAGCATCATTACTCCAGTCTTCAGTGTCACATGATCCTTCAGGAATCACTCTAATATGATGATCTGATGATCAAGAAACATTTATGATTATTATCAGTGTTGAAAACAGTTATTTACATTTTTATTTCAGGATTCTTTGATGAATAGAAAGTTCAAAAGAACTGCACTGATCAGAAATATAATCTTTTGTAACATTAAACACTACCGTTCAAAAGTTTTGTTACAAAATGTTACAAAAGATTATATTACAAATAAATGCTGTTCTTTTGAACTTTCTATTCATAAAATAAAATTCAGCTTTGATCACAGGAATAAATTACACTTTACTATATATTCACATAGAAAACAGATGATTTACACTGGAATAATATTTCAAAATTTTACAATATTTAATAAATGTAAATAAAATGTGTTGATGAACAGAAGAAATGTCCTTCAAAAATCTTAATAAATCCAATTTTTTGACCGGTAGTGTGCAGGAATGTTACACTCACTCAATGTTACACACACTCAATGTTACACTCACTCAATGTTACACACACTCAATGTTATACACTCAATGTTACACTCACTCAATGTTACACTCACTCAATGTTACACTCACTCAGTGTTACACACACTCAATGTTACACTCACTCAATGTTACTCACACTCAATGTTACACTCACTCAGTGTTACACACACTCAATGTTATACACACTCAATGTTACACTCACTCAATGTTACACACACTCAATGTTACTCACTCAATGTTACACACACTTAATGTTACACTCACTCAATGTTACACTCACTCAATGTTACACACACTCAATGTTACACACACTCAATGTTACACTCACTCAATGTTACACACACTCAGTGTTACACTCACTCAATGTTACACTCACTCAATGTTACTCACTCAGTGTTACACACACTCAATGATATACACACTCAATGTTACACACACTCAATGTTACACACACTTAATGTTACACTCACTCAATGTTACACACACTTAATGTTACACTCACTCAATGTTACACTCACTCAATGTTACACACACTCAGTGTTACACTCACTCAATGTTACACACACTTAATGTTACACTCACTCAATGTTACACACACTCAATGTTATACACACTCAATGTTACACTCACTCAATGTTACTCACACTCAATGTTACACTCACTCAGTGTTACACACACTCAATGTTATACACACTCAATGTTACACTCACTCAATGTTACACACACTCAATGTTACTCACTCAATGTTACACACACTTAATGTTACACTCACTCAATGTTACACTCACTCAATGTTACACACACTCAATGTTACACTCACTCAATGTTACACACACTCAATGTTACACTCACTCAATGTTACACACACTCAGTGTTACACTCACTCAATGTTACACTCACTCAGTGTTACTCACTCAGTGTTACACACACTCAATGTTATACACACTCAATGTTACACACACTCAATGTTACACACACTTAATGTTACACTCACTCAATGTTACACACACTTAATGTTACACTCACTCAATGTTACACTCACTCAATGTTACACACACTCAGTGTTACACTCACTCAATGTTACACACACTTAATGTTACACTCACTCAATGTTACACTCACTCAATGTTACACTCACTCAATGTTACACTCACTCAATGTTACACACACTCAATGTTATACTCACTCAATGTTACACACACTTAATGTTACACACACTTAATGTTACACTCACTCAATGTTACACACACTCAATGTTATACTCACTCAATGTTAAACTCACTTAATGTTACACTCACTCAATGTTACACTCACTCAATGTTACACTCACTCAATGTTACACACACTTAATGTTACACTCACTCAATGTTACACTCACTCAATGTTACACACACTCAATGTTATACTCACTCAATGTTACACACACTTAATGTTACACTCACTCAATGTTACACACACTCAATGTTATACTCACTCAATGTTACACTCACTCAATGTTACACTCACTCAATGTTATACTCACTCAATGTTATACTCACTTAATGTTATACTCACTCAATGTTACACACACTCAATGTTACACACACTCAATGTTACACACACTCAATGTTACACTCACTCAATGTTACACTCACTCAATGTTACACTCACTTAATGTTACACTCACTCAATGTTACACTCACTCAATGTTACACTCACTCAATGTTACACACACTCAATGTTACACTCACTCAATGTTACACTCACTCAATGTTACACACACTCAATGTTACACTCACTCAATGTTACACTCACTCAATGTTACACACACTTAATGTTATACTCACTCAATGTTATACTCACTCAATGTTACACACACTCAATGTTACACACACTCAATGTTACACTCACTCAATGTTACACTCACTCAATGTTACACACACTCAATATTACACTCACTCAATGTTACACTCACTCAATGTTACACACACTTAATGTTACACTCACTCAATGTTATACTCACTCAATGTTACACACACTCAATGTTACACACACTTAATGTTACACACACTCAATGTTACACTCACTCACTCACTCACTCACTCACTCAATGTTACACTCACTCAATGTTACACTCACTCAATGTTACACACACTTAATGTTACACTCACTCAATGTTACACACACTCAATGTTATACTCACTCAATGTTACACTCACTCAATGTTACACTCACTCAATGTTACACACACTCAATGTTATACTCACTCAATGTTACACACACTCAGTGTTACACTCACTCAATGTTACACACACTCAATGTTACACACACTCAATGTTATACTCACTCAATGTTACACACACTTAATGTTACACTCACTCAATGTTACACTCACTCAATGTTACACACACTCAATGTTACACTCACTCAATGTTACACTCACTCAATTTTACACACACTCAATGTTACACACACTCAATGTTACACTCACTCAGTGTTACACTCACTCAATGTTACACTCACTCAATGTTACACACACTCAATGTTACACACACTTAATGTTACACTCACTCAATGTTACACTCACTCAATGTTACACACACTCAAGCCAATTCAAAATGCTTCTCCCAGTGTTGAACTAAATATTTAGCGAATAGATTGTGACGTCTATAGCGCTTCTGTAGCTCCGCCCCTTCTGTAGCCCCACCCCGTCTGTAGCTCCGCCCCTTCTGTAGCCCCACCACGTCTGTAGCTCCGCCCCTTCTGTAGCTCCATCCCTTCTGTGTTCGGCCTTCCGGTTTGTATTTTCCACAGCGTGACAGGAATATCTTACGGATTTATGAATGAACCGCTCGTTTTAAAGTCTTCCCGTTCGACTGACGTGTGTTACGACATCCGCTTCAAACTCTGCAAAACCACGATACCTTTCTCTGTGTGAACTCTACAATAACCCATCTGTGGAAATGAGCATCTCAAAGCAGACCTGATTTATTCAGTAGATATTTCAAGCTTGTTTACATCAAAGATGCACACAATACCAGAGTTTTAGTCGCTTTCTATAATTATGTGCCTGAGATGTTCCTCTGAAACACAGCTGATTAACTGTCTGGATTCTGGATTCTGCAGATGAACTGGCAAGAAACACTAGTTTACTCGTCGTCAAAGTGAAGTGAGAGTTTGAGAGCTAATGAAATGGCAGTGAGCTCTTCCTGTGGGACGTGGAGATGTTTTTCCTCTTCATCCGACGGCAAGAATAAAACACCAGGACGACACATATGCCGATAATAATTATAAATCTGCAGAAGCCAGAGTTGGAGCATCATATCTCTGGCTCGACAAGATTTGCTAAGCAAAGACCAATTACAGTAATGAAATGCATGACATTTTTTTTCATTATTTAATGCAAAATTAATGAGTCTATTAGGATAGACTTGAATTATACACACATTCTCAGTAATTGTCTCTCGGTGGACTAATAAGCGCGGGAGCAGAACACAGATGTATGATGTGATTCGCTCGAAGCCCGACGGCATTACGGAACTGAGGCTGACATC
>NC_138226.1:537500-547500 GCF_964197995.2 Scardinius erythrophthalmus
AGTGCTTCAGTTATTGTGTGTGAGAGATCTCAGGACTGGCGGGAGCATCGTGTGTTATTAGCTTTAACCGCGGAGACGTCGCCTAATGCCTCAGAAAATCCGATCTGCCGGTTTACATGACAGTCGCACTGGCACATATCCGATTTATTTCCACATGTGAAGGAGGCCTGAAACCGATCTGGAAATATCCGAATGCATATTCGGATATTTTACAAGCGTTTTTTCCCTGTTTACACGGTCATAGAACACATCGGATCTGCGTCACATATGAGCAAAACATCAGAATTGGGTCACATTTCACTGACAGAGTAAACGAGGCCTAACGACAACCTAATGCTATATAAACACAGACACAAAAAACACGTTGGCTAGCAGCTAATAGCCTGACTACGTCAGACTTCCTACTTCCGCTCAATTTCATTTCGCTTCTGTAGTCAGTCTGAGATAGCAGCCTATCTTTCAGTTTTCCAGCGGCCTTCGGACGGCCGGGCCAATCAACGAACAGAGGGCGGGCTGAGAGCCGTGACGTAGACGCTGATTGTACCGTGGATGCGTAGATTTACTTCACATAATCTGCAAAAGTCGTTCACAGCCATGTTTACTCCGGTATTTCGCTCGATGGTTTTGTTTTCGCATCATACATGTGTTTACAGTGGAAGTTAGATGCGGCTGAGCATGCGCATAACACACGCCATAAACAAACGTCATGTGATTGGCTTACGGGTAACCAATGATTTTAAACTTCAGACAAGCGACCCCTGCGAGAGAGAAAACACTTCTCTATTATGCCATTCCAGACTCTGTCTACGAAGCAAAGCGAAGTAGCAGAGTTCGGTATTACCAGGCTAAGCAGCTAACACACCTCTGACGAAGTGGTCGCTGCAGACACGGGCATTAACAGATCTGCTCCTCCCAACCGCAGACGCAACTTACGTTAAAAATCCACTTTTTACGGCGTTGTTCTGCGAGCTTTTAACATTTCTCACCTTTATGAGTGACAATCTTCGGTACTCTATAAAAACCCTTTCCCTTTTCTCGATTAGAAGGATTGGAGCAGCCGTAAACTACACAAAACATTGGCATTTTCAGACGGCAGATCCTCAGCCATTTCACTTCCTGCCCTCCATCTGAATTTCGCGCTCTCGCGATGCAGCGTGACGTCACGTGAAACCAACATATACAGTAACAGCAAAAAAAAAAAAAAAAAGGGTCGGTAGGTCTAGTTTTTTTTTTCAAGATTCAATGTAAAAAAATAAATAAATAAAAAGTACAATTTTGGTCATGGTGATTACATAGGTATGAATTTAAACAAATTTGCATATCGTGACATCACTGACAGTTTTTCCAGAACTTCGTGCCACAAGTTAAAGCGGAGTCGAGAGAAAGAGTTACACCATTCCTGCCTCAAAACATGTGATTAACTTATAATAATAACAATGATGTGTACAAAAATGAAAATGCATATTACTAACGTTATATATTTACACTTTACATTCACCTACTTATTATGCAAAACAGATGTAAAGCTCATATAAAATCTATTTTTCCAGCACTACATGCAAATATAACACTGTTTAGTGTTATTTTAGTATCATTAATGTACACACTTCCATAAATATTCTGAATTAGATTTTTTTTGTTTTCTGTTTTAATTTTAATGTTAAAGTTTTAGTAATTTTGTTGTTTTTGTCATGTTTATTTATTTTTAAAATTTAAATTATCGTTAAAAGATGGAGATCTCGATTAAAAAAAAAAAAACATGTTATCTTAATCCTAAATTAAATCTTTGAAACAATCACACCGGAACATTCAGATCTGCGTCCGTGCTGTTATGAACACTATTATTTTCATTATTTCATTATTACATATTATACCACATTATGTATAGTTTAATTATTTCTGCATTATAAATATTCATATTATCACTGAAGTACTGGGACTCTTTTCTTTCCTCACTCTGTCGTTTATAATAGAGAGTTTTTATGCTCCTGCTGATCAACAGCCCATCATCCGAGGTTATGAATATATTGAACAGCGGAGTATGGCATATTTATGTTTAGAGAGCAGCAGAAACAGTTTCTGAATATTTTAGCCTGCTTGCTGTGCCAGTGTCCTCTGGGAAAGGTCACACCTTTTAAACAGCCTTTAAAGAACACAAACACAAACACACACACACACACACACACACACACACACACACTGGTTCATGGGTTCGCGGAGATCATCGCCCCTAGCGGCGAAACAGTGAAACTCCGAAACGAAGCCTCGTTTACTGAAACCACGTGACTTTGGCGCTCCGCATCACTGATTCGCGTAACTTCGTCCAGTGTCAACATAAGCAAAATAGCCTACATTCACATTAGTATTAATCACTATATACTGTTGAAGATTACAATACTCAAACTATAAAGTTAGAACAAAGCTGTGTAGAAAGATCCAGGTCGCTAATACACTTTTCCTCAAATATTACGATTACGAACACAAGAAAACACAGACGTTAACTTTTTCAACAGTCACTTAAGTCATACAACATCGCACACAACGCCAGCTAGTATATCTACACCCGTACACACACAAAACAACACACAAATAGACCTGATTTGCGGGAGAAAGCGGCTTACCTGCTGCAGAGAGATGCGGAGACTCCCGGGCTTCTTGGATTTGAAAAGTGCGGCCGTTATCTGAGGGCTGAGGGACAGGTTCTCTCCCGCCAGTTTTTTATTATTTATTTTTTATGTATATTATTGAAACATAACTTTGTTAAACGTTCTTGCTGTTTTCTAATATTTTCTAACACAAAACTAAAAATTATAAACGGACGGATGAACGCACATGAACTCGAATTGCACGAGACTCTTTAGATAACACGCTAATAATTGGATAACACAGATGTCAATCAAACTAATCAAGCCTTATCCAAAAAGCACATTTTATTTATTATATGATTTCAGAAGTTGTAATGATGCTTGTATCAATGAAACAACAATACTTTAATAAATATAATATTTGTATAAAAACTGTGGGCCTATTCATCATAGTGGGCGGGGCTTATTCCTCTCAAGCCTGTTTATTGGCTGCACCCCCGGTTTCGAAGCATACTAACATACACTACTCTTACTATAGAAAGATAAGAGGGAAATATTAATAACAAGTATTATGTGGTTCCGCCAATAGTTTAATTAGAGTGTTATTCTCAGTAATTGAGCCTCTTCCCATCATACCTGTGACCTCTGTTGTCACACACACACACACACACACACACACACACACACACACTCTCTCTCTCTCTCTGGTGTCGTTGAGGTCGTGTCGAGAGAGATGTTGTGTGTCCAGCTTCATCAGTCTCTCTCTCACACACACACACACACACACACACACACTCTCTCTCTCTCTGGTGTCGTTGAGGTCGTGTCGAGAGAGATGTTGTGTGTCCAGCTTCATCAGTCTCTCTCACACACACACACACACACACACACACACACACACACTCTCTCTCTCTCATGGTGTCGTTGAGGTCGTGTCGAGAGAGATGTTGTGTGTCCAGCTTCATCAGTCTCTCTCTCTCACACACACACACACACACACACACACACTCTCTCTCTCTCATGGTGTCGTTGAGGTCGTGTCGAGAGAGATGTTGTGTGTCCAGCTTCATCAGTCTCTCTCTCTCACACACACACACACACTCTCTCTCTGGTGTCGTTGAGGTCATGTCGAGAGAGATGTTGTGTGTCGAGACTCATCAGTCTCTCTCTCGGTCCCATTCTGTCTGGTTCTCTCTCCATTTTTCACCGTTCTGTTCATCCAACTCTCGCTCTGTCTGTAGATCTCAGACACATTTCTGAGAGCGATTATATTTTCAATCTGGCCGAAGCGATCTGAAGTCTCCGCATGAGCGCTCGGGTCTCTCCCGGCAGAATAAAGCCCTGTCTCTGATAGTCCTGCTTCCCATGTGTGATCCAGCTCTTCAACAAATACAGATTTATTCTGACCGGTGTTCAGAACGGAATACATTCTTTCTTTAAAAAAGGCAATCAAAACAATAGCCTATGCATTATTCACAAGACCTCACTACATGTCATCAGTCTGCATGTTTAATCCAGAGCTTGACTGAGTGGAAAAAAATAAAAAATGTTTTTTTTCTAAAGAATTTTTCACAAATTATGAGTCAAGACAGAAATGCTAATCATTGTGACTGATGTTTCTTCCCAATCATTTATAACAATGGAAATTGATTGTCAAGTCGTGTGCATTGCATTTTGGGATAAGTGCTTTTATTCACACTGTAAACGCTGTGCACAATAGCAATGTGTTTTCTGTCTTGTTCTCCAGCACAAATATCTAAACATTCTTAAATCAAGACACATTTACTGGAGAATATCTGCAGTCTTCTGCTTCTTCTCCAGTAAATGTGTCTTGATTTAAGAATGTTCAGATGTTTGTGCTGGAAAACGAGACAGAAACACTGAGGAAGAACATCATGTTCTGCAGTGCACACAACATTCTGACTCTCAGCATTGAGGAAGCCAGTCCTTTAGCTTTTCACTGAGCAGGGTTCACACACACACACACACACACACACACACACACACACACACACACACACAATAACGTTGATGTAGTTCTGCCAGATTTCTCGAGTGAGCGGCTGCTTCTATACATGAATCTGAATCTGAGTGTTTACATGAACACTATAAACATGTGATCATCGGGTTGATGTGCGCGTTTATATGTCATAAGCTTCAAATAATAACTATTCTTTGTGTGTGTGTGTGTGTGTGTGTGTGTGTGTGTGTGTGTGTGTGTGTGTGTGTGTGTGTGTGTGTGTGTGTGAGACTCGAGCACTGGTTTGTTTTCATGCCCTGTAATTTGGACCCTTGAGAATTCTTTTCAAAATCCTGTCTCCTAATGCTTGAGTCTGGCTCTGAATCAGCCAATCAGGACGAGCCTGGCTCTGAATCAGCCAATCAGGACGAGCCTCAGAATAAAGCCAGCAATCTTGTGTCTGTCAATCCTGACATGCAGCAAATGTGCGATGTCCGTCTTCCGCAGATTGAGCTCGTTCCCTCCATCCAGCGCCAGGTCACTCAGACCCACCGTGTGTGTTCACATCTCCTGCTGCGACTCGAGCTCGGCCTCGCTTCAGACATCTGATGTTTTCCTTTCTTTATTCTTTATTATTGCCATAGCATGACAGATAACACGTATGAAGGCATCGGAAGGATTCTGAAACCTATGAAGGGTGTTTCAGAAGATCTCAGATTCGGCCCATTTATTTCCAGTGTTATTAAAGGGGTCATATAATAGTACATGCACTTTTACAAGCTGATTGTACTGAAGTGTGTGTTGGCAGTGCCTGTACACAACCATCATATAATGATAAAAATCCATCCAGTGTTTTTTTTTTTTTAATCTTCTTATATGTTTTCCCCCGTTTCAAATCAAGCCGTTCGACCGTGTGACGTCACAAGGTCGGACGCCCCTCCCACGATTGTTGATTGACAGCAGCGTTTCAACACAGACCCGCCCTCACTCATGAGCGAACTGTCAATCATCATAGTCTGCGTCATTGTTGATACGCAGGAGCGCTGTCTATGAGCAGAATGGCGTCTAAGCGATGGTGGTGTTCTTGGGTGTAATAACGAACACAGCATCATGCTGATGCTCCTAAAGCCGAACCGCTGAAGACGCAGTGGCTGAGTTTGTTTTCGAAGGGAATATTCCCCACAATCAACGTCAATGCTTTCATGTTTGCGCGAATCATATCACACAGCAGACTGCTCTACACACGAGGGTCAGTAAAGCTGATTATTTGCTAAGAAGCTGCTCCTGGAAAAGGATCGGCAACTATTGGTGTTCCTGCTGCACCTCCAGAAGAACTGAAGTGAGTGTAACGTTTTATTAACCTTTATATTAATATTTATATTAATCTTTGCAAATTGCTGCACGCTTCACGATGAATGCGGCTGTTTACACTCAGGGTACATTACGGCATGTTTTCTATGTACGACGTTCTCAATATAATTCATAATCCCACGTTTATAATGAACAACGCGTTATGGTTATTGTGTTACGGTGTCCGCACAGAGCAGAGGGGCGGAGTCAGCAAAGCTCATTATCATTTAAAGACACATGCACTTAAACGGCGTGCTGAAAACAGCTGTTTCTGACCAGGGAAAATGAGTGTTTTCTTACAATACTAATGAGTATTTTAAATTAAAGTGTATTACAAACTTTTAATTTAGACCCTAAAGAATCATAATAACTTGTACAAAAATGGCATTATATGACCCCTTTAAGACAGATGCTCTTTACACTATAGAGTATAATAGAGGAAGATTCTATTCAAGTTCACAAAGCAGAAGTGCAAACCGATGCTGTTCAGACGCGGTGTAAGAAGAAGTGATGTGCTATTTGTAATGAAAGTAAAACAGTCTTCATTGAGAAATCAACACTACAGTGCATTACAACAAGTGAAATAATCCATCCCAGAATGGGGAACAAAGCAAATAAAATGTCAAATATACTTCATTAATTTCCCAAAAGTTCAGCTGGGTTTAAACTCTCTAAGATCCAAATGTGTACATGTAAAAACTAACAGTAGACTAATAAGACATCCGGCGTTAAACACTGTGTGTGTGTGTGTGTGTGTGTGTGTGTGTGTGTGTGTGTGTGTGTGTGTGTGTGTGTGTGTGTGTGTGTGTTCGCCTTTACAGAGGACTGTCAGACTTAATGTTCGGCTGAGTTTTATTGGAACCAGTTTTTGAATGTTAAAAAACCCGAAGCGACTCATTTATATTCCGGGTGTGTTGTGCGGAATGATAAAGACGGCTGTTTTCTTCTGCCATGCAAAAATTATTAAATGGGAAAATATAGTATTTGTCTCTGTGTCGCAGTTGTTGTGGGGCTTTTTTGTCAAGTTTCCAGAGAGCCGAAGGCTTGTCGCTCATTAATATTCACTCACACTGCTCCTTTGATGCATATTTAGAGTCACATTCATCCTCTGTCTGCGTGCTTTCTGATTATTAATCCATATTTAATCATTTCGTCTCATTCTGCTCACCCAGATCGGGCTTCGTGCTTCATGACGGATGTGGAGCGCTCTGAAACTCTTGTGTTCTGTGAATCCTGACGGATAACACTGGGACTCTCTCAGATCTGTCAGGAACAGTGAATGAATACCATGAGATGTTTAATAGTGTAAGTGTGTGTCTGTCGGAGCGCCAGTGAAGCACAGAGAGAATGTCTAAAACAGGGATTGTTTCCCACAGTTCAAAGGTTTTGGGAAGATGGGAAGGATTTCTGTCGTTACTCCTCAGTCCTGATGATGCGGTTTGGAAAAGCTTCTCCAGAGATGCTCATTAAAAAAGGGACAAAAATTACATTAAAATTAGGAAGGACCAAATAGATCAGCGGTTCTCGGAGGGTCTGGCCGTGGGACACACATATCTTCCCATGGGAATTACACCGCGACCCCAATTTTTAGGAATTTGAAGCATGTATTTGTTTCTCAAAAATGGTTCACACACACACAACCACACACACACACACACACACACACACACACATAATGCAAATGCTAGACAAAAATGATGAACTGAAAAGAAAACAGAAGACAGGTCCATACACTGAAACTGAAGCACTAGTTGGCCGGGAACATCTGTATGAACTCTAGAACATCTGTATGAACTCTATAACATCTCTATAACATCTGTATGAACTCTATAACATCTGTATGAACTCTATAACATCTGTATAACATCTGTATATCATCTGTATGAACTCTAGAACATCTGTATGAACTCTATAACATCTGTATGAACTCTATAACATCTCTATAACATCTGTATGAACTCTAGAACATCTCTAGAACATCTGTATGAACTCTATACCATCTCTATAACATCTGAATGAACTCTCTTCACACACACACACACACACACACACACACACACACACACACACACACACACACACACACTGATGTTCTTCTCTTCACACACATCAGAGGATTGATGGGCTTTGATCTTTCTGTTAATAAGCAGAGACTTCCAGCTCAGCGTTCGAGAGGAAGGCTTGACACACACCTGACACACACACACACACACACACACACCTGACACACACACACACACACACACCTGGGATCGCATGTTTTCTGAGAGACGGTTGAAGAATCTCTCAGTCGGAGAGAAAGAAGACGCTGAACATCTAAACTCCAGCTGTGAATCAGCCCTGAGTCTGAGAGTTCTGCAGAGATGTTCACTCCATCAGTCTCACACACACCAGCACACACACCGGCACACACACCTCAGGGTAGAAAATAAAGAAAAATAAAGAAAATAAAGAAAAAATTGTACACAACTGTTTTCAACACTGATAATAATCATAAATGTTTCTCGAGAATCAAATCCTCATATTAGAGTGATTCCTGAAGGGTCATGTGACACTGAAGACTGGAGTAATGATGCTGAACATTCAGCTTTGATCACAGGAATAAATTACACTTTACTGTATATTCACATAGAAAACAGATGATTTACATTATAATAATATTTCACTGTTTTACTGTATTTATGATCATATAAATGCAGCTTTGAGCAGAAGAGACTCTTTCACAAACATAAAAACTGTAATTAATCCAAACGTGTGTGTATATCAGATTGTCTGGTCAGATTGATCTTCAGGTCTTCTCCTGATGTTGTGTGTGTGTGTGTGTGTGTGTGTGTGTGTGTGTGTGTGTGTGTGTGTGTGTGTCGGTCGGTCGGTCAAGCAGAGAGAGAGCGCCTGCCGGACCAGAAATGAAGCATTGTGGGAAGGATGTGTGACGATCAGCAGAATATAGAGTATAATAGAGTGTAATGCTGAACTCTTCCACTCGGGTTATTAGAGTCTCAGTGAATGCCATTAGAATATGCAAAGGTCATTCACATCTCCTCTTCCTCATACCTGCCAGACTCAGGACTGGCACACACAATTCACGAGCCGCGAATCTTAATGCATCTCAGGAGAAGTCCGGAAGGAATCTTCAGATCAGTAATCGTCATCGGTTCCGAATCCGGTTTGCGCTCTGTGTGTCGACGTCTGTGCCATTCCTCCAAGCGTGTCCCAGACGGATGCGATTAGCAAACCTGGAAATGCACAAAGATATATCCCTGAAACCAAATGCATTCGGAATCCTATTAAACATGGGATGATGTCTGAGAGCGGACTCCATATCTCGGCACAGCGTTCCAGAAACCTCTCCTCGGGATTGACTCCAGAACACATCTCCAGAACTCCCGAGAAAAGCTCTCTGTGCATTACAGTCGGGAACGTTCCAGATCTGAAACCCTGCAGACGGGATTAAAGATGAACGCGTTACAGTTCTGATCCGAGAGATGAGATGAGGCCGGCTGATAGGATCATATTCCTGCATGTGGGAAAGTCTTGATCAGCTTCGACGGCCCTGCAGTGACGAGTTAACTAAAGCTCATATTCCCCACAGTCTCCCAATTGATGAGGGCAGGAAAACTGAATACTCATAATTAATAATACAATCTGAAAATGCCGTTAACCCTCTGGAGCTCTTCGTGCGTCGGTCAAGAATGACCCAATTAAAAAACAATTGTCAATGACATGATTGTACTAGTTTGATTATGTTTTTTATTTAATATTTTATGGTAGTACATTATATTTACGCTGTATTTACAATCCATTTATTCACTTTCTGAGCTTGGACGTGAGAAACTGGTCAATCATGAACGCTTCAGAGCGACAGACTGAAGTTTGGTCTCTTCTCAAAGACGACACTTGATTATTGCTGACGTGTTTTATAAAGTGAACTTTAAAAAAGAAGTTACAGAATTGTTCTTGTATTTATATATAAAATGCACAAAAATACTATTTTCAATTTTTATATAAAATATATATTGTCAAAATCACGTTTTACTCTAAAGTTATTTTTGGCTGCAGTACCACACGCTTCCACTGGGACTCGACTCAATCAACGACACAGATT
>NC_138226.1:552500-570000 GCF_964197995.2 Scardinius erythrophthalmus
CTCATTACGTTATACGGCTTACCGACGTCAACGATAACGCGCCGGTATTCAGCGCTAAGATATACGAAGGTTTCATTGAGGAGAATCAACTTCCCGGAACGTACATCACAACGATTCTGGCCAGCGATCAGGACTCCGGGTTGAACGGGGAAATAACCTACGAGCTTTTCGACGCGGACACGAATACCGTTTCCCGGTTCGCCATCATGAATCAGGCGGGAAACGTGTATGCGCTGCAAAGCTTCAATCACGAGGTCATGCGGAGGCTGGATTTGCGCGTACACGCGAGCGACAGAGGATGGCCGCAACTTCACAACAACGCCGTTCTCGTTATCAATATAGTTGATCAGAACGACAACGCGCCGGTTATAACGCACCCAGCGCTTCTCAGTAACGGATCCGCGGAGATCGCGATGCCCAGAGACGCGCCGGTCGGGTACATCGTGACCCGAATCACCGCTAAAGACCCAGACTCCGGTCTGAACGCAGAACTCACTTATAAACTTTACGACGGAGGGGATTTCGGTTTCGCGATCGATCCGAATACGGGAGAAATATATATAAATCGCAAAATCGCTTACGATGAGTTCGACATGTGGAGAGTCGTAGTGACGGTTAACGATAACGGCCACCCGTCGCAGACCTCAACGGCCACCGTTCACTTCACTCTGACCGAGTCCGCGCCCGCGAACGGGAACTTCTACGACGAGAGAGAACAGGACGAGCCGGATCAGTGGACGCTTGTGTTGATCTCGGGCCTCACGAGCTCCTCGCTGCTGTTCCTGGCGGTTTTATCGTATATACTGTGTAAAAGTCGCAAAAACGTTCAGAAGCGACGCGCTGACCTCCCAGACTCAGTGGATGTTCCGTACTCGACTGACACCAACACCGTCTCCATCATCTCCAACCGGACCGCGAGTGTGTTCGACACACACACTCACACGCTTCACTCCGGCTCTCCAGAGAAACTCCACAACAGTGTTCAGGCGACCGGGGAAGTGTTCACCGACACCACACACACCTTCAAGAGCTCTTACAGGAGCGTGGCGGGGGACATAGATGTAAGTGTGTCTGTGTGTGTGTGTGTGTGTGTGTGTGTGTGTGTGTGTGTGTGTGTGTGTGTGTGTGTGTGTGTGTGTGTGAGAGAGTAAGAGTGAGAGAGAGAGAGAGAGAGAGAGAGAGAGTGAGAGAGAGAGAGTGAGAGTGAGAGAGAGAGAATGTGTGTGTGTGAGTGAGAGAGAGAGAGCAAGAGAGATAGAGAGTGTGTGTGTGTGTGTGTGTGTGTGTGTGTGTGTGTGTGTGTGTGTGTGTGTGTGTGTGTGTGAGAGAGAGAGAGAAATAGAGTGTGTGTGTGTGTGTGTGTGTGTGTGTGTGTGAGAGAGAGAGAGAGAGAGAGAGAGAGAGAGAGAGAGAGAGATAATATCTCAGAATAGATATGAACTATGAACTCAGAATTCCGGGACAAAATGTCCAAATTGTGAGATATAAACTCAGAATTCCGGGACAAAAAGTCCATATTGTGAGATATAAACTCAGAATTCCGGGACAAAAAGTCCAAATTGTGAGATTTTCTCCACAGGGATACTCCACTCTCCCGGGTTACGGCAGAGACAGTGCTCGCCCGGTCACGGTGTGGAAGGGAAACTCCATGATGACCATCGCGGTCCGAGATCCTCAGATCAGCGGGAAAGACAGTGGGAAAGGAGACAGTGACGTCAATGACAGTGATTCTGACATCAGTGAAGGACTCAAGAAGGACTACACCTCATATAAAGGTGAGAGCTCATCTGACACACACACATGCATGCTCTTATTTAAAAAATAAACACACACATGCACATATACAGTATATACACTCAAACCAAAACTCACTCACACACACACCTTCAACATGTCTCACGTTATCTCAGTTTATTCGCTATAGTTTAGAGAACGGTAATGAAATATGAGCAGAACTCAGCTGATATTTGACTGGTTTTGTCCGTCCTTCTGTTAGACTGTCTCACACATGAATTATGTTGAATATCTGTCAGCTGTTAAATTTAACTACACAATTAGATAATACCAGTTTAGCTCAACCAATCACCAAGCAATGCTTCATTGTGTTCAGTCTGTGTGTAAAAAGAGCATTAGCAATTAAAGAAAACACACTTCAGCAAAACATGATCAGCTCAAAGTGTCCCAATCAGTTTTGCTCCCAAATGTCACTGGTAGTCTCTGGATGAAGAATATCTGGGTGTAATATCTCACAGTTTACTTTATTCTGCTCTCCTCACTCACAGAAATGAACTATAGTGTCCTGATCACACTAGTGAAACTATATCAATAATGATATCCGGTGTGTGAGTAATCTTTGGTGTGACTGTATAGAAGGCACTTATCTTGATCATGATGAGTTGACGAGGTGTCGTGTGGATTAGTCAGGCAAACCTTGAGTCGGCTTGCAGTTACAGTACAGAGATGCTCAGATTAACGAGACGTTGATTAGATCGGTTCATGTCAAGGTCAGTTTGTTTCTAGTGCAACCTTGTTAAACGCTGGGAAACTGATAGAGCTGAAGAGTGTGTGTTAATGCTGCGTCACACACACCTGAGCGGACGGAGACTCTGATGGCACAGGTGTATGCAAGCTTATTTCTGCCCCTCAATAACAATAAACAAATACAGTAATTGCACATTTTTATCTCATAATTCTGACCTTTTTTTCTCAGAATACACATTTACATCTCGCAACTTACATCTGAGTCTGAATTTGCATCTCACAAATTTAACATTTTTCACAGAATTCTGAGTTTACGTCTCCCAGTTCTACTTGGACTTCACCTGACGACATCTTCTCCAGGCCGAAAGACCAAATTAAATATTGTAGTAAAAAAATGTTTTTCTCTTCTGTCAAAATAACACATTTTGGCCTTAGATGTCACACACAACCTTACAAATACACATATTTCACTGCCCAGTGAACACTAGTGAGATCAGTTCATAACACTGTAACAAAAACCTCTTATTGGGAATCAGGAATGATTTTACAGCTCAATGTCTATTACAGTATAAAACATAAATGAAAGAGTGCAGATACAGTAAAAGACAACAATGAGCTTTAGGAAAAATTAATTTTCATTACACTACCGTCAAATGATCTTACAGTAGATGAAAAGCACTACAGAAGAATAGTTCAAATACCAAAGATGAACTCACATTATGCAACAAAATACAGTAAACTATCAATTACAGTACAGTAAATAAATGTGCTGCACACATTACAGTTTCTTAAAGTCTTCATAAAGTAAAAATTCTGAGATATAAACTCGGAATTCCAGGACAAAAAGTAAAAATTGTGAGATATAAACTCAGAATTCCGAAACATAAAGTAAAAATTCTGAGATTTAAACTCAGAATTCCGGGATAAAAAGTCCAAAATTTTGAGATATAAAATCATATTTCTGGGAAAAAGTCCAAATTGTGAGAATTGTATCAATTCCATTTTTGTGGAAGCTCATTTCCTCCACTGAATAAATAAATAAAATGGGTAATTAAAAAGTACATATTGTTAACATCTCACAATTCTGACCTTTTCCCCATAATCCTGAGGATATATCTTATATAATATATAATATAATAATATTATACAATATTTAAACTCAATTCTGAGAAAAGTTGAGAAAAAAACTAAAACTGACTGTATTGTCTTCTGTAGAGCTGCTTCTGAATGTGCCTCATAACTGATGTTTGCATCACTGATTCTGTTATTCTCCTGTTCATCCCTGTAAAGTTTGGATAAATGTGTGGTAATCAGTGCCGAACGGTGTTTTCCCAGGTCTGTGGGCCTGTACCAGTGAATGCAGGATCCTGGGCCACTCGGACCGGTGCTGGAGCCCGTCGGTCAGCAGAACCAGCGGGAACATTAGACACCTCTCGACCTTCACGAGGACCCGGAGCTCGGACACACACACGCCCAGGAGCTCGGACACACACACGCCCAGGAGCGTGGCCTTACACAGCCTCACAGAAGACCAGCAGAGTCAGTGCGATTACATACACATCTGCTCTCCACAGTCTCAGAGACAGAGACGAGACACTGAGGACACACACCTGTTCACACACACACACTCCACCAAACCCATCACACACACAGATTCACAGTCTCAGAGGAGACGAGACACTGAGGACACACACACACACTCCACCAAACCCATCAACACACAAAGTCCCGCCAGATTCACAGACTCAGTCTGAGACAGAACCTCATCCTCATGACAAAAAGTCAAAATAGCAAAAAAAGGCAAAAAAAGTCTAGATTGAAAGATATAAACTCAGAATTCCGGGACAAAAAGTAAAAATTCTCAGATATAAACTCAGAATTCCGGGACAAAAAGTTAAAATTCTCAGATATAAACTCAGATTTCCAGGACAAAAAGTAAAAATTCTCAGATATAAACTCAGAATTCCAGGACAAAAAGTCAAAATTCTGAGATATAAACTCAGAATTCTGGGACAAAAAGTCAAAATTTTGAGATATAAACTCATAATTCGGGGCAAAAAGTCCAGATTGTGAGATATAAACTCAGAAATCTGGGGCAAAAAGTAAAAATTCCGAGATATAAACTCATAATTCCGGGACATAAAATTTAAATTCTGAGATATAAAATCACAATTCCGGGACAAGAAGTCCAAATTCTGAGATATAAACTCATAATTCCAGGACATAAAATTAAAATTCTGAGATATAAAATCACAATTCCGGGACAAGAAGTCCAAATTCTGAGATATAAACTCATAATTCCAGGACATAAAATTAAAATTCTGAGATATAAACTCAGAATTCCGGGACAAAAAGTAAAAATTCTGCGATATAAACTCAGAATTCTGGGACAAAAAGTAAAAATTCCGAGATATAAACTCAGAATTCATGGACAAAAAGTAAAAGTTCCAAGATATAAACTCATAATTCCGGGACAAAAACGAAAAATTCTGAGATATAAACTCATAATTCCGGGACATAAAATTAAAATTCTGAGATATAAATTCAGAATTCCGGGACATAAAATTAAAATTCTGAGATATAAACTCACAATTCCGGGACAAAAAGTAAATATTCCGAGATATAAACTCACAATTCAGGGACAAAAAGTCCAAATTCCAAGATATAAACTCACAATTCCGGGACATAAAATTAAAATTCTGAGATGTAAACTCAGAATTCCAGGACAAAAAGTAAAAATTCCGAGGTATAAACTCAGAATTCCGGGACAAAAAAATAAAAATTCCGAGATATAAACTCAGAATTCCGGAACAAAAAATTTAAATTCTGAGATATAAACTCAGAATTCCGGGACAAAACATAAAAATTCCGAGATATAAACTTAGAATTCCGGAACAAAAAGTAAAAATTCTGAGATGTAAACTCAGAATTCCGGGACAAAAAATAACAATTCCGAGATATAAACTCAGAATTCTGTGATGAAAAGTCCAATTACCTAGATATAAACTACGGGACAAAAAGTAAAAATTCTGAGATATAAACTCAAAGTCCAAATTGCTGTACATACTTTATCTTTGACTGCATTGATGTTTTGTACATAAAAATATATATATTTTTAACAATATTACCTGTTTTTTCTCATGGCATGTTTTGGATGATTATAATGTGATTGTGTTCGTCACTTTGGTCGCACTGTAACACATGAAATGTCATTTTTTTAAAGCTGCAAATGTTAGCACTTTTATAACATTTACTTACACCAATTGTTTCTTTCTAAGAAATTAAAAAACATGATGAATAAAATAAGTTATGATCAAATCTACAGTGTTTTGTATCCTTGATGAAACCAGTGAAAATATTTATGATCTTATAAACCTTTTGATCTGAACTATTAATTTGTTCTTCCTCATTGTTTTCCAGCACAAATATCTAAACATTCTTAAATCAAGATACATTTACTGGAGAAGAAGCAATGACTGAAGATATTAAGTTTGTTTTCTAAAAAACTGCATCAAAATGAAGTGAGTTTGTGCTTAAAACAAGAACAAATATCAGCCAATGGAGTAAAATAATCGCAATTCAAAGGGAAAACAAGTTTTTCTGACAAAAATGCTGATGAAGAATATAATATTTTGCATAGAATGCGCACAATTCAGTTTTGTCATACATTTTCAAATGGCATTATATTAAAAAAGTTAGAAGTCAAAGTATCATCACATGTTTCTCCAGATGAATGTCCAGAATGAGCTGAAATCCAGACGAAGATCAAATATAAGAGATTTAATTTGTGTCATGTTTCCATCATTTGATGATATGATATAATACTTTATTATCAGACTGATATTTTCAGACTTCAGTATCTATGTGTACAACAATCAACATCCAATAAACATCGACGTACACTTAATCCACATGAAACAACTGAATCTCACACATCATTATTCTAACATGTGAAATAGTCATGAGAATGACTTCTGATGGCGAGTGCACATACAGGTGAGACTCTAAAAAAACGTTAAAAAAATTAATATCGTGCAAAAGCTTACAGCTTATGAAAACTCCAAATTCAAAATCTCAGAAAATTTTAATATGACATGAAATCAGTAAAAAAAAAAAAATTAAATACAGAAATGGCCCTCATAATCATGCATATGTATATAGTTATATATACTAAATATATTAGTTTCACCTTTTAATTTGAATTACTGAAATACATGAACTTTTGCACGATATTCAAATTTTCCGAGTTTCACCTGTAAATGAGCTCAGATCTAACCCTAAAACAGGGATATTATTTGCCTTTGCTGAGTTGACATAAAAAATGTCCTTTCAAAAGCCTCCCGTGATTTTACAGTGAATTCCAGTCAAACGGATGGAAATAAAGAATCTGTGTGTAACCATGAGCACATCTTTACCGTGGACTATTTGTTCTTCTTGATGTGCAGCAAATTGTTCTGTGTTTGGGTTTAATCTGCATATAGTCATAAGGGGAATTCTGTAACACTGCTATATTTCAGGTATACATTTTTAATATTCTGCATTAATCAGTTTACTACATTTCTATTCATGGGAATGAGCGGATGTGATCTGCACATCAATGAGATCAGATCTAACTGGTAAAACTGGAGCACATTCCTTAACTTTGCTGAAAGCGTCTTACAGTAAAACTAATAGAGTGAATTCTGGCCTGCTTTTGCCTGTCAATTTACATGAGTTCATTTCAAACGCGCATGAATGGCCTAAACCGTGCATCTCAGTCCAATGTTTTCTCAAGCCACAGGACGTCCCAGGAGAGGAATTCCAGTCTTGAGTTTCTCCGGGATCTTGTTTATTTTCCCTGAATTTTTCTTCTCTCTCACCTAGATGACAGAAACTCGAGAGAAGCTGCAGAAAGTCACAAGGCTTTGCTTTCAGTAGACGCCAGAACACCATGGAGGAAACACCAGGAAAAGCTCCCGTCGAGGTAAACGACGTTCCCTTTATCTTTAAACATGGCATTTCTTCACATTATAACTCTATTATACTTCATGTTTGTGTATATGTGTGTGTTTATCAGGCTTACAGTGACGTGAGCCTGAAGCCTGGAGGGTTCACGCGTCTCAGGAGGACGCTGGTCTTCGTCTTCATCGCAGGAGCCGCTCTTCTGCTGTTCGGAGGCGTTGGAGCTTTTTACCTGTGGAAAGTCACGGAAAAAGAAGTAGGTAGAAAAACCTACACTAGTAAAGCAGTCTAAAGTATTTTAGCTTAAAATAAGTGCAACTGTTGTGCAATATAATGCACAAAAATACCACTTTTGCGAGTGTCAAATTCTGCACTATAAAAAAATTGAAGTTTGAAGGCAAACGAAAGCAGAACCCGATGAAGGAAACCATGGACAGATTTTGCTGTTGAAACGAAGATGCTGCTGTGTGACCATGAACACATTTTTACCCTGGACTATTTGTTCTTCATGATGTGCAGCAAATTGTTCTGTGTTTTGGGTTTAATTTGCATGCAGTCGAGTGGGGGATTCTGTAACACTGCTGTATTTTAATATTCCACGCTCCAGCATTTGCCCAGTGTTCTCTCGAACGGCATCCTGAAGCAAAAGTGCAGACGTGTAGATGTTTGAAGCACACATGCAGTGAGTCTGAGCCTGAAGTGGAAATATTTAAATGCAGTTTGTCTCAGGAAAGTGTCAGGAATGATCAATAGAGGGCATTGATTTCAGGCACCTCTGGAATCTGGCAAACAGAGAGGTGTGTGTGTGCTGGGTTATAATCACGCAGTGTGAACAGTGCAAACACACCAGCGGCCGAGAAACACACACGACCAGTCAGACGACCAGCAAAACAAATAATACATTACGTTTTATACGGATGATAGCAGTGGTTCTCTAAAACTGTTTAATGGACAAAAGAAAGCATGTCACACAATAAATGCATTATTATAGTTAATATTATATATTTAGCTGTTTAATTGTATATATTTAATAAATAATACACACAATTTGGAACTTGGAAGCGTTTCCTTTTCCCTTTGACAACTACTCAGTTAATAATGTTGGGTTAAAAATAACCCAACGAGAGTAACCCAACTATGGGGGGGTGGGGGTGGGGGGGGATATAGCAGCTTCCCAATGCATTGGGTTAAATGCCAGTTGGGTTAAAAGTAACCCAACAGTTAAGTTAACTATTTATTTTTATTCATGACATTATTTTAATAAATAAAATACACTGTTTTCAAATACAGATTGTTTATTTGTATAAAACAATAAATATGTCTCAACAAATATATGTTTTAATTAAAAAAACTAATTATTGGGGAGTCTATGTAAATATACATAATTGTGTACATAAATTCAAAATACGCAAGTGTACATACAACATACACGTATTTAACCCAACAGCTGGGTTATTTCTAGAAATGACCCAACATTTTTTGAAAATGACCCAACACAGTGACCCAACATGTGTAACCCAACAGTGTTTTACTGTGGAGAATGAGTGAGTTTAGTCTGATGGTGTCCACAGGCGATCAGCGCTCACTACAGCAGGAACATCGATATAGAGATGACCGAAGATTACTCTGATGCTGGAGATGCCAAAACTGTGGAAGTTCGAGACTTTAAAGCTGTGAGTAGCGGATAATAAACCTGTTCGTCGTATTCCAGAGCTATTCTCCAAATGACAGCATTATTCCGGCCTCGTTCACAGGGCATTACAGCGGTCAAGTTTCCTGGAAAAGAGAAGTGTTACATCAAATCACAAGTCAGATCTGAACTTTCTGAGGTGAGAACTGCCATTATCACCATTATGTGCCCGATTTATCACTCTACCAGGATCATTCATTAACTGTAAAAGCCATCCGTTGCTCTGCATATTTTCTGGCTATTTTGACAGTATCAAGTGTATTTCACTTTGATGAAATATGAATGAAATTAATGTCTAAAAATAGTCCTGCAGAAATGAATCTACATGTTCATCATGTTTCATGAATCAAAAGCTACATGAATAAATAAGATACCTGATTAAATAAAGATGAAACCTTTATCGAGCTAAATGAAAGGTAATTATCTGTAGTTCTGGCTGGAAATAAACAGCTGAAGTGTGTGATTCGCTGTCTGTCAAACAGGTAGTCCTCATTGGTTGAGCCGATGCTTTTATGTCAGGATCACACAAGGGACGATAACTATAACGATAACTATTAGCGTCCACACCAACACAACAATATAGTTCTGTTTATTCTGAGACAGGGTTAGCTGCAGGTCGGAGTAATGGGCGTAAACAATGCCATAACCCCGCCCACACCCTGACAGGCAGCTTTCACAACCAATTGCAAAGACCTTTTAGCACACACCCTACCTTTCAGACACGCCCACTAACTCTTGACACGCCCCTACCTTTCAGACACGCCCACTAACTCTTAAAACGCCCCTACCTTTCAGACACGCCCACTAACTCTTGACACGCCCCACCTTTCAGACATGCCCACTAACTCTTGACACGCCCCTACCTTTCAGACACGCCCACTAACGTTCAACAGGCCCCCTACCTTTCAGACACGCCCACTAACGTTCAACATGCCCCCTACCTTTCAAACACGCCCACTAACTCTTAAAACGCCCCTACCTTTCAGACACGCCCACTAATGTTCAACAGGCCCCCTACCTTTCAGACATGCCCACTAACTCTTGACACGCCCCTACATTTCAGACACGCCCACTAACTCTTGAAATGCCCCACCTTTCAGACATGCCCACTAACTCTTGACACGCCCCTACCTTTCAGACACGCCCACTAACTCTTAAAACGCCCCTACCTTTCAGACACGCCCACTAACTCTTGACACGCCCCACCTTTCAGACATGCCCACTAACTCTTCACACGCCCCTACCTTTCAGACACGCCCACTAACGTTCAACAGGCCCCCTACCTTTCAGACACGCCCACTAACGTTCAACATGCCCCCTACCTTTCAAACACGCCCACTAACTCTTAAAACGCCCCTACCTTTCAGACACGCCCACTAATGTTCAACAGGCCCCCTACCTTTCAGACATGCCCACTAACTCTTGACACGCCCCTACATTTCAGACACGCCCACTAACTCTTGACATGCCCCACCTTTCAGACATGCCCACTAACTCTTGACACGCCCCTACCTTTCAGACACGCCCACTAACTCTTAAAACGCCCCTCCCTTTCAGACACGCCCACTAACTCTTGAACGCCCCACCTTTCAGACATGCCCACTAACTCTTCACACGCCCCTACCTTTCAGACACGCCCACTAACGTTCAACAGGCCCCCTACCTTTCAGACACGCCCACTAACGTTCAACATGCCCCCTACCTTTCAAACACGCCCACTAACTCTTGACACGCCCCTACCTTTCAAACACGCCCACTAACTCTTGACACGCCCCTACCTTTCAGACACGCCCACTAACGTTCAACATGCCCCCTACCTTTCAAACACGCCCACTAACTCTTAAAACGCCCCTACCTTTCAGACACGCCCACTAACGTTCAACAGGCCCCCTACCTTTCAGACATGCCCACTAACTCTTGACACGCCCCTACATTTCAGGCACGCCCACTACCTTTTGACACGGCCACTATCTTTCAGCACGCACGGCCCCTACTTTTCCCAATCGCAAAGACCTTTTAGCACGCCCCCTACCTTTCAGACACGCCCACTTACCCTTTTAGCATGCCCCCTACCTTTCAGACACGCCCACTAACATGCAACAGGCCCCTACCTTTCAGACACACCCACTAACTCTTGACACGCCCCCTACCTTTCAGACACGCCCACTAACTCTTGACACGCCCCCTATCTTTCAGACACGCCCACTAACGTGCAACAGGCCACTACCTTTCAGACACACCCACTAACTCTTGACACGCCCTCTACCTTTCAGACACGCCCACTAACTCTTGACACACCTCCTATCTTTCAGACACGCCCACTAACATGCAACAGGCCTCTACCTTTCAGACACGCCCACTAACTCTTGACACGCCCACTAACGTTCAACAGGCCCCCTACCTTTCAAACACGCCCACTAACTCTTGACACGCCCACTATCTTTCAGGCACGCCCACTACCTTTAGAAACACCCACTAACTTTCGACACGCCCACTATCTTTCAAGCACGCCCACTACCTTTTGACACGGCCACTACCTTTCCCCTACTTTTCCCAATCGCAAAGACCTTTTAGCACGCCCCCTACCTTTCAGACACGCCCACTAACCCTTTTAGCATGCCCCCTACCTTTCAGACATGCCCACTAACGTGCAACAGGCCCCTACCTTTCAGACACATCCACTAACTCTTGACCCGCCCCCTACCTTTCAGACACGCCCACTAACTCTTGACACGACCCCTATCTTTCAGACACGCCCACTAACATGCAACAGGCCTCTACCTTTCAGACACGCCCACTAACTCTTGACACGCCCCTACCTTTCAGACACGCCCACTAACGTTCAACAGGCCCCCTACCTTTCAAACACGCCCACTAACTCTTGACACGCCCACTATCTTTCAGGCACGCCCACTACCTTTAGAAACACCCACTAACTTTTGACACGCCCACTATCTTTCAAGCACGCCCACTAACTTTCGACACGCCCACTATCTTTCAAGCACGCCCACTAACTTTCGACATGCCCACTACCTTTCAAACACGCCCACTAACTCTTGACACGCCCACTATCTTTCAGGCACGCCCACTACCTTTAGAAACACCCACTAACTTTTGACACGCCCACTATCTTTCAAGCACGCCCACTAACTTTCGACATGCCCACTATCTTTCAAGCACGCCCACTAACTTTCGACATGCCCACTACTTTTCAGGCACGCCCACTACCTTTCCGGCTCAAGCAGGATGGAATCTGATTGCAAACACAAATTTATATAATTTATACATATATACCTTTAAGCCAGGAAGAGGCAGAAGTTCTAGTATTCAGAGTATTCAGTGTTCAATCATCGGTTATGTTTTAATTTCCAATAGGAGGAAGACAATGTTGCAGTGAAATCTGACGTGGTGTCTCTGGTTTGGATTGCGTCTGATGAGCCGCTGAAGGACAGCAGTTTTCTGAGCCCTGAAATACTGAGATTCTGTGGAGATCTTCCCATTTACTGGCATCATCCTGCAAACTCCAGAGGTACTTCATATTTCTGCTAAATAAACCTGCAACACATGAAGAGCAATGATAAATGTCAAGATAATTCTCTGATTGAAGTATTAATCTTTATATTGTACAATTAATAGTTTAGTATGAGCAATGAGCCACTCAAAGCACATAAACATGTTTTCAGATACAAATACATTGATCCCAGTGGGATATTTCAGGCAAATCAGAAGCACTGAACGCAGCTACTCGGTGACCGTGGCATTAGTGCATGACGTCATTACCATCTACAGCTTAGAAATGTCTCTCTCTTTAATGCTGCTTATCTTTATTCTCGGTCTGGGTTTCTGAAGCGCTGAGGAAGAGGAGAAGTGTGACGCGAGTGAGACGACAGAATACAGGAGGACCAAACCGGCAACAAACGAGACGTCGAAACTCCACAAGTTCAGTCAGAGAGGACGAACGGCCCGAGTATAACCCGGAGAACCCTTATCACGTGAGCAGTGCCTTCATTATTAATCATTTCAACACTGATAATAATCATAAATGTTTCTTGATCATCAAATCCTCATATTAGAGTGATTTCTGAAGGATCATGTGACACTGAAGACTGGAGTAATGATGCTGAACATTCAGCTTTGATCACAGGAATAAATTACACTTTACTGTATATTCACATAGAGAACAGATGATTTACACTAGAATAATATTTCACTGTTTTACTGTATTTTTGATCAAATAAATGCAGCTGTGGTGAGCAGAAAAGACTCTTTCAGAAACATTAAAAAAGTTGTACCGACCTCAAACCTGAAAGATGGCGTACCGTATGTACAATAGGTCCGAATTAGAACCCGGGCCACTTAACAAAACTGCAACACAAGACGAACACATCAGTCTTAGAAGGAAGCACTATGTTTTTAAATGTACGCTGCGAGTGAATCAGAATTGGACTCGCTCACCATGGATGTCCTCTCCTCTCCAGCAGAGTCAGGAGGGTTCTGAAGGCCACATGGTGTTCGACCCCATGCTGGACCACAATGGGATCTGCTGTACCGAATGCCACCGCAGTCACACACACTGCCAGCGTGTGTGTGAGCCACACGGAGGCTACTGGCCCTGGCCCTATAACTACCACGGGTGCCGGCCGGTGTGCCGGGTCATCATGCCGTGCCGGTGGTGGGCCGCTCGCGTCATTGGCCTCGTGTGATCCTCCAGATGAGCTCTGACCAGACGGCTTCAACAGAAGAACCCAGCAAGCAACACACAGCAAACAAAAAAAAAAAAATTTTCTGACTCAGTATTTTTGTCTTGTTTCCAGTCCAAATATCTACAAAATCTTAAATCAAGATGCATTTACTAGAGAATGCCATTAGACATTATGTCTACTTTTCTGGGGCGGAAAATCTTAATGAAGTGAGTTTTAAAACAAGCTAAACGATCTGCCAATGCGGGAAGAACAATAATCTTGTTTTCAATTTGAATTAGGATTATTTTTCTGACCCCATGGGCAGATAATTGTTCTTGTTTTAAGCAAAAGCTCACTTCATTTAGATTTTTCCCCAGATAACAAGACATAATTTTACTACTTTAGTAAATCCATCTTGAATTTTTAGTTATTTGGACTGGAAACAAGACAAAAATACTGAGTAAGAAAAACATGTTTTGCAGTGTATCCGTCATCTCACCGTCTGTGTTAACTATAGACCCGATATAGTCCGGCTGTGAGGAACACGCTTCCAGACAAAATAACCTTGAATTTGGTTTCATGTCGTTTTTGCCAGAATATCTTGCGAGATATTCTATCATGTAAGCGAAGTAAACAGTGATTACAAGGTGTTTGGTTTCATTTCTTCACTCATTTCTTTATCTAACTGATGACTAGTGTATTCTTGGGATGGTTTAGACGTCTATTAAAGCCCAAATGTTGCCTTGTTTTAGTCTAGACTGAGTTTGGACGCTTTCAGACGTCTTTTAAACACAACATTGCTTGCTGGGAATCGACTCAAAGCTCCAATGTAATCAACAAATGTCAGACTTCGATGTGTTTTGATATACAAATAAACATCTAACTATAGCACTAGCTGAGAATATGCAGTTTTGAATAATAGTGTTTTTAGGACTATCAGACGATGTTCTTGAATGATGAACACTTCACAAGAAACCCTTGACCCTTGTGACTGTTTTTTTGGGTCAGGTTTACTAAAACATTTTTAGATCTGTTAACATTAGTTAATGCACTATGAACTAAAATGAACATATTAAAGGTGACATCATGAAAATCTGAGTTTCTCCGTGTTTAAGTGCTATAATGGGTCTACGGTGCTTCTGCCAACCCAGAAAACATGATTAGACAAGATGTAATAAATGATCTGGTATTTTAAGATGAGATTTCACACACACACACACACACACACACATTCTGGGACACCATAGATTTATATTACATCTGGTGAAAAGGGGCATAATATGTCACCTTTAATTTACATTAGAAAGATTAATAAATGCTGTGAACACACTGTTAGTTCATGCGTAAGCTAATGTTAACCGAATGTAAAGTGAGGGGTGTTATATTATTTCTGAGAGGATCCACTGAAGTGCTTTGAGTTTAGACTCTCAGTCCAAAACACTCATTCATTTTGCAGTTATGTTTGGTAATGCAAGTGGGACCGAAATTAAATCTTCAGCTTTACACGAACAACTACATGAAAATGAATATCTGCATTGCATTTATAAAATGCAAACTGTAAAATACGCTTCTAGCCTCCGGGCAACGAACAAGTTCTGCGTCGGATGAAACTATCGTCTGGTGTTTAAGAGATGCAACCTAATTTTACTAAATCCTCTGCGTAGGCATTAATAACTCATTAAGCTTAGGCCGGGTTTGCTATGAAAGAAATAAGATAACACGACAGTATAATCGTTTAGCTAATCCAGGAATTAACCCACTGAGATATTAATAGTGTAAGATTTACATGTAAGAGAAACACCTTCTGAACTCTATAAATGTGTTGGCGTATTTAACTTTCCTCCCGCAGTGATCTCAGGTTTGAAATTAAAAGCACATCCATTTCTTTGAAACATGTGAGGTGCAAACGTCTGAAAATCTTTTCATTTAAATATGCATGTAAAAAAATGGGTGATTCTTTCTGACACATAATAAAATTATGTAAAATGGAGCAGAAATATTTGACGTTGCGCTCTACTATATAACTAAACGCATGTGGTGTTTTTGTACAGATTCTCATTCATCGCTCAATCTGTGATCTGATAATAATCTGTGATCTGATAATAATCTGTGATCTGATAATAATCTGTAATGCTGATAATAATCTGTGATGCTGATAATAATCTGTGATGAACATGTATTTTCCCTCTTATGAACCCCAGAGAAATCTCTCTCATCATCTTAAACTAACATGAGTTCTGTGCCACCGTTCCTGAAGAAGTCATCTGAATAAAATATGATATTTCACATATAAAAACCACCTTATCCACTTCAATAATTTGAAGGCTGTCTAGTCTCTGTCTTCATTTATTTATTTATTATTCATTATTTATTGTTTTTCCACAAACAGGCTCACGAACTTCCAAACGCATGGAAGGGTTTGGATTTAATGATGTATAAAGTAAAGAGTTTGTGCCGAGCGAGTGAATCCTCAGTTCGTGTTTCAGTCACACCAGTGCCGTCCCAGTGGGGAACATGAGCAGACCAGATGAACTCTGGCATGAAGTGTCTGAGAATGAGCACGTCAGAAGTGAACACACTCACACCGCCTTCAGCGAACGCTCAGACGTTCAGCATTAAGCTCAGACGCGGGACCGTCTCTCTCAGGGTTCAGGTTTATACACAGCTCTGTTTTTCAGATATTTTGAGAAGTCATTGATTTTCTCCTTGTGACAAGTTCATGACCTTTCCAAAGTCAGAGCTGTTGACAAATATGAGGTTAGCTCTGCTGACGCCTATCTAGTGCACGACATGACGCCTATCTAGTGCACGACAGCAGATATAACATATAGACCTACAGTATGTGTGATATAGGCTAATAGAGCTGAATTAAACACAGCCTTGGTGAGCAGAAGAGACTCTTTTAAAACATTAAAAATCTTACCGATCCAACACTTGTGATTGGTAATGTCACGTCGAGGATGTTGTTATCTCAGTGTGAAGAGAATCTGCCCTGTTTCCTGCGGTCAACAGTGATTCTGCGCCTCATAACTGATACGACAGCTCTCCGGAGGCTTTATAATATTAATACACACCCACGCCTGCCAGACACACTTACAGCAGCGAGACAGGCCTGACATATCCAGACCTCCTGATGATCCGGGACATTAACGAGAACCTCACACACACACACACACACACACACACACACACACACACACACACACACTTCTCCAACTCTGCACTTACACTGTTTCACACACATTACAGGATCATGAGAGAACGCAGGACAGGGTTTCTTCCTGACGGTGTTGTGGGAGAGAGAGGAGAGAGACCCTCATTCATGCCTGTGATGAAGATGAAGATGAAGATGAAGATGAAGGATGGGATTCTGAAAGTGCACTAGTGCAAATAACAGTATTTTTGTTCATCTTTCGTGACCATTCTCTTAAACTTCCACTCTCGCTCCTGATCCTGATTTCTGGAGCTCCACTGGTCTAGGCTTCCGGCCAGCATCTCCTGTGTGTGTGTGTGTGTGTGTGTGTGTGTGTGTGTCCCTCCACCATTGCAGACAACGGCCAGCCATTGTTCCCACAGTCCTGATGTTCCATAAAAGCTTTGATTATCATAATTTGTTCTCACACAGTAATTTATATTTTTGATAAACTATCCACGACACATATTGTTTCATTCTTGTATTGCGATATATTATGACACGATATATTGT
>NC_138226.1:575000-585943 GCF_964197995.2 Scardinius erythrophthalmus
GGGGTTGTTAGGGGGAGGGGGGTGATGGTGCGGGGGTTGTTATGGGGAGGGGGGGTGATGGTGCGGGGTTGTTTGGGGGAGGGGGGGTGATGGTGCGGGGTTGTTTGGGGGAGGGGGTGATCCCGCCCTCTCCTCGGACAGCACGCCAAATACGCTTTTATTCTATCTGACTTATTTGTAAGTGTGAACTCATGAAATCTCAATTCTCCAGCGGCAGCCATTTTTGTTGTAAACGAGTTCAACCCGAGCACTCGTTTGGTGACGTGGATGATTATGTTACTGTTGATCATCTGTCCATCATCGTATAAAGCCCGCCCTGACAATCTGATTGGTCCGAACAGCTTTTGTTTGGGCATAATAGCTCCTCAACGGATCAAGTCCAGACCGAACTTCCCGACCTAAAAATGCTGTGGGCGGGGCTAAGTCCGGCTGGCATCCAGGCTATGAACATCCCTCAGAAGCGGACACTTTTCCACCAATATTGGGGAGGTGGGGGAGGGGGAAATAGTATATTTAAAATCATGAATGATTCTAACAGCAGCTTTGGTGGTGTGGGGTTGTTTGGGGGAGGGGGGGTGATGGTGCGGGGTTGTTTGGTGGAGGGGGGGTGATGGTGTGGGGTTGTTTGGGGGAGGGGGGGTGATAGTGCGGGGTTGTTTGGGGGAGGGGGGGTGATGGTGTGGGGTTGTTATGGGGAGGGGGGGTGATGGTGTGGGGTTGTTTGGTGGAGGGGGGGTGATGGTGTGGGGTTGTTTGGGGGAGGGGGGGTGATGGTGCGGGGTTGTTTGGTGGAGGGGGGGTGATGGTGTGGGGTTGTTTGGTGGAGGGGGGGTGATGGTGTGGGGTTGTTATGGGGAGGATGGGTGATGGTGTGGGGTTGTTAGGGGGAGGGGGGTGATGGTGCGGGGTTGTTATGGGGAGGGGGGGTGATGGTGCGGGGTTGTTTGGGGGAGGGGGGGTGATGGTGTGGGGTTGTTTGGTGGAGGGGGGGTGATGGTGTGGGGTTGTTATGGGGAGGATGGGTGATGGTGTGGGGTTGTTAGGGGGAGGGGGGTGATGGTGCGGGGTTGTTATGGGGAGGGGGGTGATGGTGTGGGGTTGTTATGGGGAGGATGGGTGATGGTGTGGGGTTGTTAGGGGGAGGGGGGTGATGGTGCGGGGGTTGTTATGGGGAGGGGGGGTGATGGTGCGGGGTTGTTTGGGGGAGGGGGGGTGATGGTGCGGGGTTGTTTGGGGGAGGGGGTGATCCCGCCCTCTCCTCGGACAGCACGCCAAATACGCTTTTATTCTCATGAAATCTCAATTCTCCAGCGGCAGCCATTTTGTTGTAAACGAGTTCAACCCGAGCACTCGTTGGTGACGTGGATGATTATGTTACTGTTGATCATCTGTCCATCATCGTATAAAGCCCGCCCTGACAATCTGATTTGGTCCGAACAGCTTTTGTTTGGGCATAATAGCTCCTCAACGGATCAAGTCCAGACCGAACTTCCCGACCTAAAAATGCTGTGGGCGGGGCTAAGTCCGGCTGGCATCCAGGCTATGAACATCCCTCAGAAGCGGACACTTTTCCACCAATATTGGGGAGGTGGGGGAGGGGGAAATAGTATATTTAAAATCATGAATGATTCTAACAGCAGCTTTTAGATCCAGCATCTTCACACACACTCGCCGTCAGAGAGAGACACTGGAGACTGAGGACGTTCTGATCCAGCATCTTCACACACACTCGCGTCAGAGAGAGACACTGGAGGACTGAGGACGTTCTGATCCAGCATCCTCACACACACTCGCCGTCAGAGAGAGACACTGGAGGACTGAGGACGTTCTGATCCAGCATCCTCACCACACACTCGCGTCAGAGAGAGACACTGGAGGACTGAGGACGTTCTGATCCAGCATCCTCACACACACTCGCCGTCAGAGAGAGACACTGGAGGACTGAGGACGTTCTGATCCAGCATCTTCACACACACTCGCGTCAGAGAGAGACACTGGAGGACTGAGGACGTTCTGATCCAGCATCCTCACACACACTCGCCGTCAAGAGAGACACTGGAGGACTGAGGACGTTCTGATCCAGCATCCTCACACACACTCGCCGCGCGTCAGAGAAGACACTGGGAGGCTGAGGACGTTCTGATCCAGCATCCTCACACACACTCGCGTCAGAGAGAGACACTGGAGGACTGAGGACGTTCTGATCCAGCATCCTCACACACACTCGCGTCAGAGAGAGACACTGGAGGACTGAGGACGTTCTGATCCAGCATCCTCACACACACTCGCGTCAGAGAGAGACACTGGAGGACTGAGGACGTTCTGATCCAGCATCCTCACACACACTCGCGTCAGAGAGAGACACTGGAGACTGAGGACGTTCTGATCCAGCATCTCACACACACTCGCGTCAAGAAGACACTGGAGGACTGAGGACGTTCTGATCCAGCATCTCCCACACACTCGCCGTCAGAGAGAGACACTGGAGGACTGAGGACGTTCTGATCCAGCATCCTCACACACACTCGCCGTCAGAGAGAGACACTGGAGGAGCTGAGGACGGTTCTGATCCAGCATCTTCACACACACTCGCCGTCAGAGAGAGACACTGGAGGACTGAGGACGTTCTGATCCCAGCTCACACTCGCCGTCAGAAGAGACACTGGAGGACTGAGGACGTCTGATCCAGCATCCTCACACACACTCGCGTCAGAGAGAGACACTGGAGGACTGAGGACGTTCTGATCCAGCATCCTCACACACACTCGCGTCAGAGAGAGACACTGGAGGACTGAGGACGTTCTGATCCAGCATCCTCACACACACTCGCGTCAGAGAGAGACACTGGAGGACTGAGGACGTTCTGATCCAGCATCCTCACACACACTCGCCGTCAGAGAGAGACACTGGAGGACTGAGGACGTTCTGATCCAGCATCCTCACACACACTCGCGTCAGAGAGAGACACTGGAGGACTGAGGACGTTCTGATCCAGCATCTCACACACACTCGCCGATCAGAGAGAGACACTGGAGGACTGAGGACGTTCTGATCCAGCATCCTCACACACACTCGCGTCAGAGAGAGACACTGGAGGACTGAGGACGTTCTGATCCAGCATCCTCACACACACTCGCGTCAGAGAGAGACACTGGAGGACTGAGGACGTTCTGATCCAGCATCCTCACACACACTCGCCGTCAGAGAGAGACACTGGAGGACTGAGGACGTTCTGATCCAGCATCCTCACACACACTCGCGTCAGAGAGAGACACTGGAGACTGAGGACGTTCTGATCCAGCATCCTCACACACACTCGCGTCAGAGAGAGACACTGGAGGACTGAGGACGTTCTGATCCAGCATCTCACACACACTCCGCCGTCAGAGAGAGACACTGGAGGGACTGAAGGACGTTCTGATCCAGCATCCTCACACACACTCGCGTCAGAGAGAGACACTGGAGGACTGAGGACGTTCTGATCCAGCATCCTCACACACACTCGCCGTCAGAGAGAGACACTGGAGGACTGAGGACGTTCTGATCCAGCATCTCACACACACTCGCGTCAGAGAGAGACACTGGAGACTGAAGGACGTTCTGATCCAGCATCCTCACACACACTCGCGTCAGAGAGAGACACTGGAGGACTGAGGACGTTCTGATCCAGCATCCTCACACACACTCCGGTCAGAGAGAGACACTGGAGGACTGAGGACTTTCTGATCCAGCATCCTCACACACCTCGCGTCAGAGAGAGACACTGGAGGACTGAGGACGTTCTGATCCAGCATCTTCACACACACTCGCGTCAGAGAGAGACACTGGAGGACTGAGGACGTTCTGATCCAGCATCCTCACACACACTCGCCGTCAGAGAGAGACACTGGAGGACTGAGGACGTTCTGATCCAGCATCCTCACACACACTCGCCGTCAGAGAGAGACACTGGAGGACTGAGGACGTTCTGATCCAGCATCCTTCACACACACTCGCGTCAGAGAGAGACACTGGAGGACTGAGGACGTTCTGATCCAGCATCTCACACACACTCGCGTCAGAGAGAGACACTGGAGGACTGAGGACGTTCTGATCCAGCATCCTCACACACACTCGCCGTCAGAGAGAGACACTGGAGGACTGAGACGTTGCTGATCCAGCATCCTCACACAACTCGCGTCAGAGAGACACTGGAGGACTGAGGACGTTCTGATCCAGCATCCTCACACACACTCGCTTCAGAGAGAGACACTGGAGGACTGAGGACGTTCTGATCAGCATCCTCACACACACTCGCGTCAGAGAGAGACACTGAGGACTGAGGAGCTTCTGATCCAGCATCCTCACACACACTCGCGTCAGAGAGAGACACTGGAGGACTGAGACGTTCTGATCCAGCATCCTCACACACACTCGCGTCAGAGAGAGACACTGGAGACTGAGGACGTTCTGATCCAGCATCCTTCACACACACTCGCCGTCAGAGAGAGACACTGGAGGACTGAGGACGTTCTGATCCAGCATCTTCACACACACTCGCCGTCAGAGAGAGACACTGGAGGACTGAGGACGTTCTGATCCAGCATCCTCACACACACTCGCCGTCAGAGAGAGACACTGGAGGACTGAGGACGTTCTGATCCAGCATCCTCACACACACTCGCCGTCAGAGAGAGACACTGAGGACTGAGGACGTTCTGATCCAGCATCCTCACACACACTCGCCGTCAGAGAGAGACACTGGAGGACTGAGGACGTTCTGATCCAGCATCCTCACACACACTCGCGTCAGAGAGAGACACTGGAGGACTGAGGACGTTCTGATCCAGCATCCTCACACACACTCGCGTCAGAGAGAGACACTGGAGGACTGAGGACGTTCTGATCCAGCATCCTCACACACACTCGCGTCAGAGAGAGACACTGGAGGACTGAGGACGTTCTGATCCAGCATCCTCACACACACTCGCGTCAGAGAGAGACACTGGAGGACTGAGGACGTTCTGATCCAGCATCCTCACACACACTCGCGTCAGAGAGAGACACTGGAGGACTGAGGACGTTCTGATCCAGCATCCTCACACACACTCGCGTCAGAGAGAGACACTGGAGGACTGAGGACGTTCTGATCCAGCATCTTCACACACACTCGCGTCAGAGAGAGACACTGGAGGACTGAGGACGTTCTGATCCAGCATCCTCACCACACACTCGCGTCAGAGAGAGACACTGGAGGACTGAGGACGTTCTGATCCAGCATCCTCACACACACTCGCGTCAGAGAGAGACACTGGAGGACTGAGGACGTTCTGATCCAGCATCTTCACACACACTCGCGTCAGAGAGAGACACTGGAGGACTGAGGACGTTCTGATCCAGCATCCTCACACACACTCGCGTCAGAGAGAGACACTGGAGGACTGAGGACGTTCTGATCCAGCATCTCACACACACTCGCCGTCAGAGAGAGACACTGGAGGACTGAGGACGTTCTGATCCAGCATCCTCACACACACTCGCGTCAGAGAGAGACACTGGAGGACTGAGGACGTTCTGATCCAGCATCCTCACACACACTCGCGTCAGAGAGAGACACTGGAGGACTGAGGACGTTCTGATCCAGCATCCTCACACACACTCGCGTCAGAGAGAGACACTGGAGGACTGAGGACGTTCTGATCCAGCATCCTCACACACACTCGCGTCAGAGAGAGACACTGGAGGACTGAGGACGTTCTGATCCAGCATCCTCACACACACTCGCGTCAGAGAGAGACACTGGAGGACTGAGGACGTTCTGATCCAGCATCTCACACACACTCGCCGTCAGAGAGAGACACTGGAGGACTGAGGACGTTCTGATCCAGCATCTTCACACACACTCGCGTCAGAGAGAGACACTGGAGGACTGAAGACGTTCTGATCCAGCATCCTCACACACACTCGCGTCAGAGAGAGACACTGGAGGACTGAGGACGTTCTGATCCAGCATCCTCACACACACTCGCGTCAGAGAGAGACACTGGAGGACTGAGGACGTTCTGATCCAGCATCTCACACACACTCGCGTCAGAGAGAGACACTGGAGGACTGAGGACGTTCTGATCCAGCATCTCACACACACTCGCGTCAGAGAGAGACACTGGAGGACTGAGGACGTTCTGATCCAGCATCCTCACACACACTCGCGTCAGAGAGAGACACTGGAGGACTGAGGACGTTCTGATCCAGCATCCTCACACACACTCGCGTCAGAGAGAGACACTGGAGGACTGAGGACGTTCTGATCCAGCATCCTCACACACACTCGCGTCAGAGAGAGACACTGGAGGACTGAGGACGTTCTGATCCAGCATCTTCACACACACTCGCGTCAGAGAGAGACACTGGAGGACTGAGGACGTTCTGATCCAGCATCTTCACACACACTCGCGTCAGAGAGAGACACTGGAGGACTGAAGACGTTCTGATCCAGCATCCTCACACACACTCGCGTCAGAGAGAGACACTGGAGGACTGAGGACGTTCTGATCCAGCATCCTCACACACACTCGCGTCAGAGAGAGACACTGGAGGACTGAGGACGTTCTGATCCAGCATCCTCACACACACTCGCGTCAGAGAGAGACACTGGAGGACTGAGGACGTTCTGATCCAGCATCCTCACACACACTCCGCGTCAGAGAGAGACACTGGAGGACTGAGGACGTTCTGATCCAGCATCTTCACACACACTCGCGTCAGAGAGAGACACTGGAGGACTGAGGACGTTCTGATCCAGCATCCTCACACACACTCGCGTCAGAGAGAGACACTGGAGGACTGAGGACGTTCTGATCCAGCATCCTCATCACACACTCGCGTCAGAGAGAGACACTGGAGGACTGAGGACGTTCTGATCCAGCATCCTCACACACACTCGCGTCAGAGAGAGACACTGGAGGACTGAGGACGTTCTGATCCAGCATCCTCACACACACTCGCGTCAGAGAGAGACACTGGAGGACTGAGGACGTTCTGATCCAGCATCCTCACACACACTCGCCGTCAGAGAGAGACACTGGAGGACTGAGGACGTTCTGATCCAGCATCCTCACACACACTCGCCGTCAGAGAGAGACACTGGAGGAACTGAGGACGTTCTGATCCAGCATCCTCACACACACTCGCGTCAGAGAGAGACACTGGAGGACTGAGGACGTTCTGATCCAGCATCCTCACACACACTCGCGTCAGAGAGAGACACTGGAGGACTGAGGACGTTCTGATCCAGCATCCTTCACACACACTCGCCGTCAGAGAGAGACACTGGAGGACTGAGGACGTTCTGATCCAGCATCCTCACACACACTCCGCCGTCAGAGAGAGACACTGGAGGACTGAGGACGTTCTGATCCAGCATCCTCACACACACTCGCGTCAGAGAGAGACACTGGAGGACTGAGGACGTTCTGATCCAGCATCTTCACACACACTCGCGTCAGAGAGAGACACTGGAGGACTGAGGACGTTCTGATCCAGCATCTTCACACACACTCGCCGTCAGAGAGAGACACTGGAGGACTGAGGACGTTCTGATCCAGCATCCTCACACACACTCGCGTCAGAGAGAGACACTGGAGGACTGAGGACGTTCTGATCCAGCATCCTCACACACACTCGCGTCAGAGAGAGACACTGGAGGACTGAGGACGTTCTGATCCAGCATCCTCACACACACTCGCGTCAGAGAGAGACACTGGAGGACTGAGGACGTTCTGATCCAGCATCCTCACACACACTCGCGTCAGAGAGAGACACTGGAGGACTGAGGACGTTCTGATCCAGCATCCTCACACACACTCGCGTCAGAGAGAGACACTGGAGGACTGAGGACGTTCTGATCCAGCATCCTCACACACACTCGCGTCAGAGAGAGACACTGGAGGACTGAGGACGTTCTGATCCAGCATCCTCACACACACTCGCGTCAGAGAGAGACACTGGAGGACTGAGGACGTTCTGATCCAGCATCCTCACACACACTCGCGTCAGAGAGAGACACTGAGGACTGAGGACGTTCTGATCCAGCATCCTCACACACACTCGCGTCAGAGAGAGACACTGGAGGACTGAGGACGTTCTGAATCCAGCATCCTTCACACACACTCGCCGTCAGAGAGAGACACTGGAGGACTGAAAGACGTTCTGATCCAGCATCCTCACACACTCGCGTCAGAGAGAGACACTGGAGGGACTGAGGACGTTCTGATCCAGCATCCTCACACACACTCGCGTCAGAGAGAGACACTGGAGGACTGAGGACGTTCTGATCCAGCATCTTCACACACACTCGCGTCAGAGAGAGACACTGGAGGACTGAGGACGTTCTGATCCAGCATCCTCACACACACTCGCGTCAGAGAGAGACACTGGAGGACTGAGGACGTTCTGATCCAGCATCCTCACACACACTCGCGTCAGAGAGAGACACTGGAGGACTGAGGACGTTCTGATCCAGCATCCTCACACACACTCGCCGTCAGAGAGAGACACTGGAGGACTGAGGACGTTCTGATCCAGCATCTTCACACACACTCGCGTCAGAGAGAGACACTGGAGGACTGAGGACGTTCTGATCCAGCATCCTCACACACACTCGCGTCAGAGAGAGACACTGGAGGACTGAGGACGTTCTGATCCAGCATCTTCACACACACTCGCGTCAGAGAGAGACACTGGAGGACTGAGGACGTTCTGATCCAGCATCCTCACACACACTCGCGTCAGAGAGAGACACTGGAGGACTGAGGACGTTCTGATCCAGCATCCTCACACACACTCGCCGTCAGAGAGAGACACTGGAGGACTGAGGACGTTCTGATCCAGCATCCTCACACACACTCGCGTCAGAGAGAGACACTGGAGGACTGAGGACGTTCTGATCCAGCATCCTCACACACACTCGCGTCAGAGAGAGACACTGGAGGACTGAGGACGTTCTGATCCAGCATCCTCACACACACTCGCGTCAGAGAGAGACACTGGAGGACTGAGGACGTTCTGATCCAGCATCCTCACACACACTCGCCGTCAGAGAGAGACACTGGAGGACTGAGGACGTTCTGATCCAGCATCTTCACACACACTCGCCGTCAGAGAGAGACACTGGAGGACTGAGGACGTTCTGATCCAGCATCCTCACACACACTCGCGTCAGAGAGAGACACTGGAGGACTGAGGACGTTCTGATCCAGCATCCTCACACACACTCGCCGTCAGAGAGAGACACTGGAGGACTGAGGACGTTCTGATCCAGCATCCTCACACACACTCGCGTCAGAGAGAGACACTGGAGGACTGAGGACGTTCTGATCCAGCATCCTCACACACACTCGCGTCAGAGAGAGACACTGGAGGACTGAGGACGTTCTGATCCAGCATCCTCACACACACTCGCGTCAGAGAGAGACACTGGAGGACTGAGGACGTTCTGATCCAGCATCCTCACACACACTCGCCGTCAGAGAGAGACACTGGAGGACTGAGGACGTTCTGATCCAGCATCCTCACACACACTCGCCGTCAGAGAGAGACACTGGAGGACTGAGGACGTTCTGATCCAGCATCCTCACACACACTCGCGTCAGAGAGAGACACTGGAGGACTGAGGACGTTCTGATCCAGCATCCTCACACACACTCGCGTCAGAGAGAGACACTGGAGGACTGAGGACGTTCTGATCCAGCATCCTCACACACACTCGCCGTCAGAGAGAGACACTGGAGGACTGAAGGACGTTCTGATCCAGCATCCTCACACACACTCGCCGTCAGAGAGAGACACTGGAGGACTGAGGACGTTCTGATCCAGCATCCTCACACACACTCGCCGTCAGAGAGAGACACTGGAGGACTGAGGACGTTCTGATCCAGCATCCTCACACACACTCGCCGTCAGAGAGAGACACTGGAGGACTGAGGACGTTCTGATCCAGCATCCTCACACCACACTCGCCGTCAGAGAGAGACACTGGAGGACTGAGGACGTTCTGATCCAGCATCCTCACACACACTCGCGTCAGAGAGAGACACTGGAGGACTGAGGACGTTCTGATCCAGCATCCTCACACACACACGCGTCAGAGAGAGACACTGGAGGACTGAGGACGTTCTGATCCAGCATCCTCACACACACTCGCGTCAGAGAGAGACACTGGAGGACTGAGGACGTTCTGATCCAGCATCCTCACACACACTCGCCGTCAGAGAGAGACACTGGAGGACTGAGGACGTTCTGATCCAGCATCCTCACACACACTCGCGTCAGAGAGAGACACTGGAGGACTGAGGACGTTCTGATCCAGCATCCTCACACACACTCGCCGTCAGAGAGAGACACTGGAGGACTGAGGACGTTCTGATCCAGCATCCTCACACACACTCGCCGTCAGAGAGAGACACTGGAGGACTGAGGACGTTCTGATCCAGCATCCTCACACACACTCGCCGTCAGAGAGAGACACTGGAGGACTGAGGGACGTTCTGATCCAGCATCCTCACACACACTCGCCGTCAGAGAGAGACACTGGAGGACTGAGGACGTTCTGATCCAGCATCCTCACACACACTCGCCGTCAGAGAGAGACACTGGAGGACTGAGGACGTTCTGATCCAGCATCCTCACACACACTCGCCGTCAGAGAGAGACACTGGAGGACTGAGGACGTTCTGATCCAGCATCCTCACACACACTCGCCGTCAGAGAGAGACACTGGAGGACTGAGGACGTTCTGACTCAGCATCCTCACACACACTCGCCGTCAGAGAGAGACACTGGAGACTGAGGACGTTCTGATCCAGCATCCTCACACACACTCGCCGTCAGAGAGAGACACTGGAGGACTGAGGACGTTCTGATCCAGCATCCTCACACACACTCGCCGTCAGAGAGAGAGACACTGG
>NC_138226.1:586143-608643 GCF_964197995.2 Scardinius erythrophthalmus
AGGACGTTCTGATCCAGCATCTTCACACACACTCGCGTCAGAGAGAGACACTGGAGGACTGAGGACGATCTGATCCAGCATCCTCACACACACTCGCGTCAGAGAGAGACACTGGAGGACTGAGGACGTTCTGATCCAGCATCCTCACACACACTCGCCGTCAGAGAGAGACACTGGAGGACTGAGGACGTTCTGATCCAGCATCCTCACACACACTCGCCGTCAGAGAGAGACACTGGAGGACTGAGGACGTTCTGATCCAGCATCCTCACACACACTCGCCGTCAGAGAGAGACACTGGAGGACTGAGGACGTTCTGATCCAGCATCCTCACACACACTCGCCGTCAGAGAGAGACACTGGAGGACTGAGGACGTTCTGATCCAGCATCTTCACACACACTCGCGTCAGAGAGAGACACTGGAGGACTGAAGGACGTTCTGATCCAGCATCCTCACACACACTCGCGTCAGAGAGAGACACTGGAGGACTGGTAATAGGACGTTCTGATCCAGCATCCTCACACACACTCGCCGTCAGAGAGAGACACTGGAGGACTGAGGACGTTCTGATCCAGCATCCTCACACACACTCGCCGTCAGAGAGAGACACTGGAGGACTGAGGACGTTCTGATCCAGCATCCTCACACACACTCGCCGTCAGAGAGAGACACTGGAGGACTGAGGACGTTCTGATCCAGCATCCTCACACACACTCGCCGTCAGAGAGAGACACTGGAGGACTGAGGACGTTCTGATCCAGCATCCTCACACACACTCGCCGTCAGAGAGAGACACTGGAGGACTGAGGACGTTCTGATCCAGCATCCTCACACACACTCGCCGTCAGAGAGAGACACTGGAGGACTGAGGACGTTCTGATCCAGCATCCTCACACACACTCGCCGTCAGAGAGAGACACTGGAGGACTGAGGACGTTCTGATCCAGCATCCTCACACACACTCGCCGTCAGAGAGAGACACTGGAGGACTGAGGACGTTCTGATCCAGCATCCTCACACACACTCGCCGTCAGAGAGAGACACTGGAGGACTGAGGACGTTCTGATCCAGCATCCTCACACACACTCGCCGTCAGAGAGAGACACTGGAGGACTGAGGACGTTCTGATCCAGCATCCTCACACACACTCGCCGTCAGAGAGAGACACTGGAGGACTGAGGACGTTCTGATCCAGCATCCTCACACACACTCGCCGTCAGAGAGAGACACTGGAGGACTGAGGACGTTCTGATCCAGCATCCTCACACACACTCGCCGTCAGAGAGAGACACTGGAGGACTGAGGACGTTCTGATCCAGCATCCTCACACACACTCGCCGTCAGAGAGAGACACTGGAGGACTGAGGACGTTCTGATCCAGCATCCTCACACACACTCGCCGTCAGAGAGAGACACTGGAGGACTGAGGACGTTCTGATCCAGCATCCTCACACACACTCGCCGTCAGAGAGAGACACTGGAGGACTGAGGACGTTCTGATCCAGCATCCTCACACACACTCGCCGTCAGAGAGAGACACTGGAGGACTGAGGACGTTCTGATCCAGCATCCTCACACACACTCGCCGTCAGAGAGAGACACTGGAGGACTGAGGACGTTCTGATCCAGCATCCTCACACACACTCGCCGTCAGAGAGAGACACTGGAGGACTGAGGACGTTCTGATCCAGCATCCTCACACACACTCGCCGTCAGAGAGAGACACTGGAGGACTGAGGACGTTCTGATCCAGCATCCTCACACACACTCGCCGTCAGAGAGAGACACTGGAGGACTGAGGACGTTCTGATCCAGCATCCTCACACACACTCGCGTCAGAGAGAGACACTGGAGGACTGAGGACGTTCTGATCCAGCATCCTCACACACACTCGCCGTCAGAGAGAGACACTGGAGGACTGAGGACGTTCTGATCCAGCATCCTCACACACACTCGCCGTCAGAGAGAGACACTGGAGGACTGAGGACGTTCTGATCCAGCATCCTCACACACACTCGCCGTCAGAGAGAGACACTGGAGGACTGAGGACGTTCTGATCCAGCATCCTCACACACACTCGCGTCAGAGAGAGACACTGGAGGACTGAGGACGTTCTGATCCAGCATCCTCACACACACTCGCGTCAGAGAGAGACACTGGAGGACTGAGGACGTTCTGATCCAGCATCCTCACACACACTCGCGTCAGAGAGAGACACTGGAGGACTGAGGACGTTCTGATCCAGCATCCTCACACACACTCGCGTCAGAGAGAGACACTGGAGGACTGAGGACGATCTGATCCAGCATCCTCACACACACTCGCCGTCAGAGAGAGACACTGGAGGACTGAGGACGTTCTGATCCAGCATCCTCACACACACTCGCGTCAGAGAGAGACACTGGAGGACTGAGGACGTTCTGATCCAGCATCTTCACACACACTCGCCGTCAGAGAGAGACACTGGAGGACTGAGGACGTTCTGATCCAGCATCTTCACACACACTCGCCGTCAGAGAGAGACACTGGAGGACTGAGGACGTTCTGATCCAGCATCTTCACACACACTCGCCGTCAGAGAGAGACACTGGAGGACTGAGGACGTTCTGATCCAGCATCCTCACACACACTCGCCGTCAGAGAGAGACACTGGAGGACTGAGGACGATCTGATCCAGCATCCTCACACACACTCGCGTCAGAGAGAGACACTGGAGGACTGAGGACGTTCTGATCCAGCATCTTCACACACACTCGCGTCAGAGAGAGACACTGGAGGACTGAGGACGTTCTGATCCAGCATCCTCACACACACTCGCGTCAGAGAGAGACACTGGAGGACTGAGGACGTTCTGATCCAGCATCCTCATACACACTCGCGTCAGAGAGAGACACTGGAGGACTGAGGACGTTCTGATCCAGCATCCTCACACACACTCGCGTCAGAGAGAGACACTGGAGGACTGAGGACGTTCTGATCCAGCATCTTCACACACACTCGCGTCAGAGAGAGACACTGGAGGACTGAGGACGTTCTGATCCAGCATCCTCACACACACTCGCGTCAGAGAGAGACACTGGAGGACTGAGGACGTTCTGATCCAGCATCCTCACACACACTCGCGTCAGAGAGAGACACTGGAGGACTGAGGACGTTCTGATCCAGCATCCTCACACACACTCGCGTCAGAGAGAGACACTGGAGGACTGAGGACGTTCTGATCCAGCATCCTCATACACACTCGCGTCAGAGAGAGACACTGGAGGACTGAGGACGTTCTGATCCAGCATCCTCACACACACTCGCGTCAGAGAGAGACACTGGAGGACTGAGGACGTTCTGATCCAGCATCTTCACACACACTCGCGTCAGAGAGAGACACTGGAGGACTGAGGACGTTCTGATCCAGCATCCTCACACACACTCGCGTCAGAGAGAGACACTGGAGGACTGAGGACGTTCTGATCCAGCATCCTCACACACACTCGCGTCAGAGAGAGACACTGGAGGACTGAGGACGTTCTGATCCAGCATCCTCACACACACTCGCCATCAGAGAGAGACACTGGAGGACTGAGGACGTTCTGATCCAGCATCTTCACACACACTCGCCGTCAGAGAGAGACACTGGAGGATTGAGGATGATCTTATCCAGCATCCTCACACACACTCGCGTCAGAGAGAGACACTGGAGGACTGAGGACGTTCTGATCCAGCATCCTCACACACACTCGCCATCAGAGAGAGACACTGGAGGACTGAGGACGTTCTGATCCAGCATCCTCACACACACTCGCCATCAGAGAGAGACACTGGAGGACTGAGGACGTTTGTGAAGAATAAGAATAAGAAGTAAATGGGTTTTTAAACGCAAACAACAGCAGACGCTCAAACCCCGAGGCAGCTTCTGTACTTCAGGCTTACAACAATCTCATTATCTCTGGCTCTCACACACACACACACACACACACACACACACACTCACACACACACACGTGCCAGAGGCATCAGACCAACACTTCTGAACAGCCGTATGGACGCGTCTGGAGACTCTATGAATATTTCATCTCATTTCCATCTCATTTACAGCAAATCATTATACAGAACACTTCTAATTAATTTATAGGACAGATTTGATTTTGATAACTTGTGAGCACCCCCCCCCCACCCGACACACACACATTATATAAAACACACTGTAAACGACTCCTGTCACTTCGTATGAAGCGGCCGTTTAGTGAATGAGAGCTTGAGGACCTGCTGTTTAATTAACTCTACACTGAGTAATTAACTCTACACTGTATAATTAACCCCCGAACCACCGAGACAGAGATGACCCAATTAAACTCTTTCATTTCAATGTCATTCCTTTTCAAATCTGCATTAAAAATATTTTGCACTTTCCAGGAATACGGAACAAAAGTCGTTTCTTCTTTCAAATGGTCAGTAAAATGAAGCTTAATATTTTTAATCAAGCATTGCTATTAAAGTCATGTAATTAAACAGTCAGTCGGTTAATTTTCTATAGTTTCAGTTTTCATTTTACTTTCACTTCAATTTGTAGTAATTTTGTGCTTTTGTCATTTTTATTTCTTTAAAAAAAAACATTCTAAATGCAGATTTATTTATTTATTTCAGTTTAAATTTTTTTTTTAAATTTAAATAAAAAAATAAAGAAACTACTTAGAATTTGTTTACTTCTGTTAGTTGCCAATGTGACATTTCTAATTGTCATTTAATTTAAGGTTTTTAATCTAATAATTATATTTTATTTTATTTTAAATGTATTTTAATTAATTATTTCTAAAAAGTGTTTCACATAGTTTTAGTTGACGACAACAACAGCCTCAAAGTGAAACTGTTCACACTGAGGGCCTAGCCTGACTTCGTCATACTCATATTCTAGTCAGAATGTGAGTCTGATACTGCTTCATAGGGCTTTTATTATGGGGCTGTCTCAACCGAACCAGGAAAAAACAACAACTCTGCACTCAATTGGATAGACCTACAACCAATCAGAGCAACGGAGTAAATGACGCATGCTCTTCATTCATATTTTCAACCAACAAAATGTTGCGGCTCTCTGTTCCTCTTTTAAAATGAATGCGCTGTGGATATCTTCTATAACAGACGCGATGGCGGAATCTACACATGATGTTTCATAAACAAAGTTCGAGAGGAGCACGTACAAATAATCAATCCAATATCAACTTGTCATCAAACAATACCATGTCTAACGTTACCCCTATCTATCAGCATGAGGAAGCTTAATCACTCTGTCAACTTACCTAACAGTCCTTGACAGTTTTTCAGCATCCCTCCACCACCCCGAATCCTCACTCTTGACTTGGCTTGTTCTCTCACAACCAGGAACACGGGGGGGGGGGGGGGGGGGGGTATGGCTACCGAGCCCACAGCCCTCTCCTCGGACAGCACGTCATATACGCATTTATTCTATCTGACTTATTTGTAAGTGTGAACTCGTGAAATCTCAATTCTCCAGCGGCAGTCATCTTTGTTGTAAACTAATTCAACCCAAGCACTCTTTGATGACGTGGGTGATTATGTATCCGCAGATCATCTGTCCATCATCGATTAAAGCCCGCCCTGGCAATTTGATTGGCTCGGCCTTCTGGGAGCCGAGCATAATTACTCCTCAATGAATCGAGTCTAGACCGAACTTCCCGACCAAAACATTTTGTGGGCGGGGTTCGGGCTGGCACCCAGGCTACTGAGGGCCCTATTTTAACGATCAAAGCACATGATCTAAAGCGCAAGTTCACTTAGGGCGTCCGAATCCACTTCTGCTAGTTTAGCGACGGGATAAATGGTCGGCGCTCCCGGCGCTGGTCTAAAAGGGTCGTCCCTATTCTCTTAATGAGTAATGGGTGTGTTTTGGGATTTACATGCGTTAAACCAATCAGAGTTTCGTCTCCCATTCCCTTTAAATGCCAGTTGCGCTCCATGGCGGATTCGCTGTTTACATGACGGAATCTGATAGTGGAAAGACCGAACGCGTCTCCAGAGCGCAAACGGATCTGCTCGTGCGCGAGGTCAAAGTGCGCAAGCAGAACATCTACGGGACACGCCGGATTCACCATATCTTTATGCACACAACAATAATCTTTTAAATTGTAATCCTTTTATTTTAAATATTTGGCATGTTTGTGTGTTGCTGTGAGTCCCTGTGTGTGTTAATAAGCAGAGTGTGTGTGTTGTGGACCCGCCTATAGGCACACATTAGTAACGCGCTCAAATAACAAAACAAAAAAATTACACATTAAATATTATTATTATTATTATTATTATAAAAAATTACATAATATATACTCCAGCAGGAGGAAGTGACATCATGATGAGAAAGTGACATCATGAGCAAGTTCATCAGGAGGAAGTGACATCATGAGCACGTTCAGCAGGAGGAAGTGACATCATGATGAGGAAGTGACATCATGAGCACGTTCAGCAGGAGGAAGTGACATCATGATGAGAAAATGACATCATGAGCACGTTCAGCAGGAGGAAGTGACATCATGATGAGGAAGTGACATCATGATGAGGAAGTGACATCATGAGCACGTTCATCAGGAGGAAGTGACATCATGAGCACGTTCAGCAGGAGGAGGTGACATCATGAGCACGTTCAGCAGGAGGAAGTGACATCATGATGAGGAAGTGACATCATGAGCACGTTCATCAGGAGGAAGTGACATCATGAGCACGTTCAGCAGGAGGAGGTGACATCATGAGCACGTTCAGCAGGAGGAAGTGACATCATGATGAGGAAGTGACATCATGAGCACGTTCAGCAGGAGGAAGTGACATCATGAGCATGTTCAGCAGGAGGACGTGACATCATGAGCACGTTCAGCAGGAGGAAGTGGCATCATGAGCACGCCCAGCAGGAGGAAGTGACATCATGATGAGGAAGTGACATAATGAGCACGTTCATCAGGAGGAAGTGACATCATGAGCACGTTCAGCAGGAGGAAGTGACATCATGATGAGGAAGTGACATCATGAGCACGTTCATCAGGAGGAAGTGACATCATGAGCACGTTCAGCAGGAGGACGTGACATCATGATGAGGAAGTGACATCATGAGCACGTTCAGCAGGAGGAAGTGACATCATGAGCACGTTCAGCAGGAGGAAGTGACATCATGATGAGGAAGTGACATCATGAGCACGTTCAGCAGGAGGAAGTGACATCAAGATGAGGAAGTGACATCATGAGCACGTTCAGCAGGAGGAAGTGGCATCATGAGCACGCCCAGCAGGAGGAAGTGACATCATGATGAGGAAGTGACATAATGAGCACGTTCATCAGGAGGAAGTGACATCATGAGCACGTTCAGCAGGAGGAAGTGACATCATGATGAGGAAGTGACATCATGAGCACGTTCATCAGGAGGAAGTGACATCATGAGCACGTTCAGCAGGAGGACGTGACATCATGATGAGGAAGTGACATCATGAGCACGTTCAGCAGGAGGAAGTGACATCATGAGCACGTTCAGCAGGAGGAAGTGACATCATGATGAGGAAGTGACATCATGAGCACGTTCAGCAGGAGGAAGTGACATCAAGATGAGGAAGTGACATCATGAGCACGTTCAGCAGGAGGAAGTGACATCATGAGCACGTTCAGCAGGAGGAAGTGACATCATGAGCACGTTCAGCAGGAGGAAGTGACATCATGATGAGGAAGTGACATCATGAGCACGTTCAGCAGGAGGAAGTGACATCAAGATGAGGAAGTGACATCATGAGCACGTTCAGCAGGAGGAAGTGACATCATGAGCACGTTCAGCAGGAGGAAGTGACATCATGATGAGGAAGTGACATCATGAGCACGTTCAGCAGGAGGAAGTGACATCATGAGCACGTTCAGCAGGAGGAAGTGACATCATGATGAGGAAGTGACATCATGAGCACGTTCAGCAGGAGGAAGTGACATCATGATGAGGAAGTGACATAATGAGCACGTTCATCAGGAGGAAGTGACATCATGAGCACGTTCAGCAGGAGGAAGTGACATCATGATGAGGAAGTGACATCATGAGCACGTTCAGCAGGAGGAAGTGACATCATGAGCATGTTCAGCAGGAGGAGGTGACATCATGAGCACGTTCAGCAGGAGGAAGTGGCATCATGAGCACGCCCAGCAGGAGGAAGTGACATCATGATGAGGAAGTGACATAATGAGCACGTTCATCAGGAGGAAGTGACATCATGAGCACGTTCAGCAGGAGGAAGTGACATCATGATGAGGAAGTGACATCATGAGCACGTTCAGCAGGAGGAAGTGACATCATGAGCACGTTCAGCAGGAGGAAGTGACATCATGAGCACGCCCAGCAGGAGGAAGTGACATCATGATGAGGAAGTGACATAATGAGCACGTTCATCAGGAGGAAGTGACATCATGAGCACGTTCAGCAGGAGGAAGTGACATCATGAGCACGTTCAGCAGGAGGAAGTGATATCATGATGAGGAAGTGACATCATGAGCACGTTCATCAGGAGGAAGTGACATCATGAGCACGTTCAGCAGGAGGAAGTGACATCATGATGAGGAAGTGACATCATGAGCATGTTCAGCAGGAGGAAGTGACATCATGAGCACGTTCAGCAGGAGGAAGTGGCATCATGAGCACGCCCAGCAGGAGGAAGTGACATCATGATGAGGAAGTGACATAATGAGCACGTTCATCAGGAGGAAGTGACATCATGAGCACGTTCAGCAGGAGGAAGTGACATCATGAGCACGTTCAGCAGGAGGAAGTGACATCATGATGAGGAAGTGACATCATGAGCACGTTCAGCAGGAGGAAGTGACATCATGAGCACGTTCAGCAGGAGGAAGTGACATCATGATGAGGAAGTGACATAATGAGCACGTTCATCAGGAGGAAGTGACATCATGAGCACGTTCAGCAGGAGGAAGTGACATCATGAGCACGTTCAGCAGGAGGAAGTGACATCATGATGAGGAAGTGACATCATGAGCACGTTCAGCAGGAGGAAGTGACATCATGAGCACGTCCTGTACACAAGGAAAGTGTGTCGCTGGCAGGAGCTCGGAGACATCAGCATTCAGCCTCAGCTGCACATGACCTTCAGCGGCTGCACACCATCACTCAGTTACAATGAACTATGATATTCTATTCTATACTTTTATGAATTCTGTTGAGAAACCTTGAGAAAAAGGTGAATAAAGACTGAGAGTCCATGTTCAGAAAGCAGTCATTATTATTATGTTGAACTGTGCAGTATAGCTGTGTTTTCTGGTGTATTGTTGTCAAACTCAAACATTATTTTATTTTTAATTATTAAAAAATGCCATTATTTTATATGAAAAAGTTACTAATTGTATTTTATTGACAAAATATTTTAGATAACATTAGAATCAGTCATATGGTCACGTTATAATGAGCCTATGGGGCATGTTGTCACATTTCACTTCCACTCTTTCAGGGTAAATCAAGAAAAAAGTATACACTGTATTAATGAAACAAAACTACATAATTGTACTAGACATGAGAGATTAATGAGGGAAAAAATAAGTACTCTGAAGCGTAAGTGGATTTACACAAACTGAGAAAGAAAGAAGTGTTCGGTTGTCCCGCTCTCTCCTACTGTCATTTCCTTTTGCACAAATCATGTTTCTCGATTCCGACAGATATGCACATAATGATTCTGTTATTATTCCTCATGACTACAGCAATCCGATCACAAGCGCATCTCTCCGCACGCCGACTCTCGTTCATCATCCACTCGTTCACATGCAGAACAGAGCCAGATTTATCTGACAGTATTTGCCGAACTGATGGTGATATCAGAGAGATGTGGGTCAAAGACAGGAGATATTCCACTCTCCGCTCGTCTTGAGCTTTTGACAGAGTTTCCCGATTCCTGGCCTCATTCTGTCAGACTCTCTCTCTCTCTCTCTCTCTCCCAGTGTCCCAATGCACAACACATGTACAAATGCATTATAAATATGCGAGTCATCAGTCAGTCACTCGGTGGCGTGAAGGGAAATACACCAGTTTAGTGATGCGTTTCTGCTGTTGAGTGACGGATGAGCGCAGATGAAGAGAGTTTCGGTCACGTGATTAGTTAGTTAGAATACTTTATTGTCCTTTTTCAGTAAAATTTGTCTTGGACTCAAAGCTGCATTAATACACATACATACAACATATTGTAACGCAGAAGTTGTGATGTTGCCCAGAGAGAGAAAACAACGGGTGTCGGAGAAGAAAAAAAGATGCTCGAGAGTCGATGACGTATTTTCCCCCGTGTTTAATAAAGGCACTTAAACGTCATACACTCGTCCACATACATGTGGATCGAGCGAGAAAACGTAGCCTATACAAAACATCCAACTCAGGTTACAATTATAAGAGAAATAAAAGAAAGAACACAAATGTCGGGAGAGCAGTTAACTCTTCTGCTCACTTCTCAAAAATCTCAATTTTCACACACTGCCCACATGCGCAGTTCTCTTTTTCTGATTACCATAAAACTTAAAGTGACCGTACCATAAAACATAAAGAAACGTTACAGAGTCCCCCCTGACAAATAAAGGCTGACCCCAGCCGTACACAACCAGGGAGCATTACTGTTTCACTTAACAACCATACATACATGCCACAGTTGAAAAGCTGTCTCTCAGGGTGATAAAAAAAAAAATAAAAAAAAATAATGCACAACCAGTACAGTCCCACAAATCTGCACATTGCACTGAAGTTCAATAAAACAAAAATTGTGTGCAACACCCACATACGGAAGATATCTTTTTTTTTTTTTCTTACATCAAACCTTAAACATTTGTCAAGAAACAACAAGTGACAAACAAAACCATTGTTTTATCTCTCCTTACTGAACTTCAATCTTGCGTGTATGATATGGGTTAGTCCACCTATTAACCGTCCAGTCAGAAGTAATTCTGGGGTTCTGTCTCGGTCTCAAGTTATAACGGTCAGTACCCCGGAAAGGGTCATTAGTGTCAAATATGTGAGCGGCATAGTCACGTCTCGTGTCAGAGTACTCTGTGTCTGCAAAAACAGCACCGTCAAGTGTCTGTGCAGGTAAGATTTCTGAGGAAACGTCATTGGGCAGTTCGGTCAACCAGACTCCAGCAACACTTAAGGCCGTATCGTCAGATTCTCCAGGCCCATTTTGGATAAAGGCATCTTCATCCCATGATTGTCCATTGTCACAATTATCAGAGAGTTTTTGTTTGGACAAAGCAGTATTCCACGAGTGAAAAGGCTGAAGGTTCACAACGTGAAACACACCAACATCCTCTCCAGTATCGACTTTTTCCAGCCTGTAGTTAACATCAGACAGTACTTTTGAGATTCTGTATGGACCAGAGTATACTGGAGCCAGCTTGGCTGTGAAGTTTTCTACTGCATTAGACTTTGGGTGTGTTTTCACTCTAACCAGATCATCCACAACATAAGAAACTGAACGCCGTTTTAGGTCATAGTATCGTTTCCTACGTTTATGTCCTTCCTCTAGAGCTACTCTGGCGTGATCATGAGCGTCCTGTAAAGAAGCTCTCAAATTCTCCGGGTATGTTACATCCGGGTCATCCACTCCCTCAACATTTGGCTGTGTGATCAAATCAATTGGAGTTTCAAGTTCACGTCCATACAACATCATTGACGGTGACAGGCCTGTACTCTCATGGGGCGCAGTACGAAGAGCGAAACATATTTGAGGTATGTATCTGTCCCATGAGGTGTGTTTGTCTCCCACGTATGCACGAATTGCTGTCTTCAAGGTACGGTTCACCCTTTCAGTAGCATTTGTCTGTGGGTGATATGCCGTAGTCAATCTGTGTTCTGTACCCAGGGAGGCCACCACATCCTCGAATATTTTACTCACAAATGGCGTGCCACGGTCAGAAATCAGGTAAGTCGGTGCACCGTGTCTTGCAAAGATTTCGCTCAGGAACTTACTTGCAGCAACTTGTGCTGTCGCTGTTCTGACTGCATTAACTTCAACCCACTTTGAGAAGTAGTCGACAAATACAAGTATATACTCATTTCCATTCCGCGTCCGAGGGAGAGGGCCCACAAAATCTACTCCAGTGTATTCCCAGGGCTTTTGTGGTTTGATTGGGACCATCAGGCCCGCTGGTTTCTTTTGACTAGGCTTTGTTAATTGACACACCGAACATGAGGTAACGTATCTCTTCACATCCTCTGTCATTTTTGGCCAGAAGAACCGCATCTTAAGCCTGGTCAATGTTTTGGTAATTCCGAGATGTCCAGCGGTAGGGTGGTCATGGTAGTATTTTAACAAAGTACCTCTGATGGACGTAGGCGCATAGAATTTGAGCTGTTTCATTGGATGTAGTCCACAAGTCACTTTAGAGTCTCTGATATACAGCAAACCGTCCTGAATGACATACTTTTCGTCCACATCCTCTTTTCCGGCACTTGTAAGGGCACATACAAGATCGCAGACCACTGGGTCATTTTCCTGTAATTGCCTCAACTGTGCTTTGTCCGTCAGCATGACTGAGGACAGGCTACGGAGATCCATCCCCCCAATGATTGCATAATCTGGCAAAATGTCTATTGGGGCAGCCTCGCATTCAATTGGGTTGCGGGACAAAGCGTCTGGGACCTTGTTTTGAACACCTGGCTTATGTACAATACTAAAATCAAAGTCCTGCAGGCGTAAGGACCATCTCGCTAGACGTCCTGAAGGGTTTGGGCGATTCATCAGCCACCTCAGGCTATTATGGTCTGTGTAGACTGTCACATGGAGGCCCTCTACATAGGGTCTAAAGTACTCCAGAGCCCAAATCACTCCTAAACATTCCTTTTCAGGCGTTGAGTAGGGTTTTTTCAGCCTTGTGTAGAGTTCTGCTTGCAAAAGCCACAACAACATCTCGTCCCATGTCGTCTTTTTGCATTAGAGCCGCCCCAAGACCCAGGTCGCAAGCGTCTGTGTGTATGTAGAATGGCCGTGTGAAATTTGGAAAACATAAGATCGGTGCTGACGTGAGACACTTCGTCAAGAAATCCTTAGCAGCCTGACAACTTTCATTCCAGCAGAACGGTGTTTCTTTCCGGTTGAGACGGAAAAGTGGTTCTGCTTTACTCGCATAGCCAGGGATGAAGCGTCGATAATAGCCGGTAAGGCCAAGGAATCCTCGGACATCCTTTGTGTCTTTTGGTGTTCTGAACTCTGTCACCGCCTTTACTTTTTCCGGGTTTGGTGATATACCCTCTGGTGTGACACGGTAGCCAAGGAATATGAGCTCGCTTAGACAGAACTGACATTTGCTCAGCTTCAGAGAGAGACCTGCTGACTGCAGTCTCAACAGAACCTCCCGAAGGTCCTCAAGGTGTTGTTCAAAGGTTGGAGAAGCTATCACGATGTCGTCCAAGTATACTGCACAGCATTTATAAGTCAGGCCAGCGAGGACAGTGTTCATGACCCTTTGAAAAGTAGCAGGGGCATTGCTGAGCCCGAAGGGAAGGACTTTGAACTGAAATAGTCCACAGTGAGATATAAAAGCAGTTTTCGGTCTAGACTTTCCCTCAACGGACACCTGCCAATACCCTCGAGACAGATCCAGAGTTGTAATAAATTTCCCACGGGACAGAAAGTCTAATGATTCATCCACCCTGGGTAGAGGATATGAATCTTTCAGTGTGAGCTGATTTAGACCCCTGTAATCCACACAGAATCTGGGTTCTCCACAAGGTTTCTTTACGATCACGACCGGCGCAGCCCACGGGCTCGATGACGGCTCAATAATTCCTTCCTCCAGCATTTGTTTTATCTGGCTTTCAATTATCTGCTTTTTCTCAGGGGAAGTACGGTAAGGTGGTAAATTGACAGGCTTCGCACTACCAGTGTCGATCATGTGCTCTGCCATTGACGTATTTCCCAAGTGACCATCAAACATGCACCAAAAATCTTCCACCAGGGCAAGGAACTGAGCTTTCTGTCCCTGTCCTAAACAGGCCTCCTCGACTTTCCCCTTCAAGTCAGATCTTTGGACACCCATGAACATCATGCGCCCTACCGCTGTAGTCTCCATCCATTCACTCTCTAGTTCACATGGTTCTGGCTCAACAGTGTCACACAAAGTTATCGTCCTGGAAGGAATATGAATGTTGACTGCAGCTCTTAACATGAAATCCATCCCTAAGATAAGGGGTGAAGCGAGATCAGGGACGATAACAAATCTATGGTAAAAACGTTTTCCCTGGAATCCAATATTCAGCCAAATGATGCCGGCTGGGCTGCAAGTTGCTCCGTTAGCTAATTGAATGGGGGGTGATAACCAAGGGTGCACTTTTTCACCGCTTCCCGGAATGCCAGAAATAATATTAGTCCCAACAGCAGAAAGGGAAGCGCCTGTATCAAGAGCTGCATCAACTGCTCTGTTGTAGAGTTTAACTTTGACAATGAATGGGGTGTTCCAGAATGAAGAAGAAGCCGGGTCTTCTACATGGCCCAGGATGAGTGGCTCAAGTGTGGACACCGGAGAATGTTGGGGCATATTTACCTTCTGGAGGGGGGATTGCCCCTGTGAGATGTCCTCCCTCCCCTGTAGTTTCCCTTCTGCTGGTCAGATTTATTTTCCTGCCCACCCCTGTAGTTGCCTTGGTTCTCGCTACTCTGATTATGATCTGGCGTTTCATTTGCTGCTTGTAAGTTCTGCTTTGTAACACCCCCCAAAATATCTGCTTGTGGCACAAAGTTACAGTTCGGACAATTTCGGGACGTGAAACCAGGTTTAGAGCATTTAAAGCAGTAAGGTTCACGTGTTTGCTCCTTCATTGGCAGCTGGAGCTCATTACGGCTGAATGGGCCAAGAACAGAATGGAGCTCATGTGCCCGCATCAGGAGGTCAATGACTGACGTGATTTCTGTACCATAAATTGCGACTCTGTACCGCTCCAACGCATGCTTACAAATCAGTTCAATTTGATCTTGTTCTGTTGGTGGAGACTTCAGCTTTTTGAATTCGCTCAATAGATGCGCTACAAATGTTGGAAAAGGCTCATCAGGCGCTTGAACACGGTCAAGGATGCCTCTCAAGATGCGCTCCTGATTGTCCGATGGAAGAAACACACTTTTAAAAAGAGTACGGAATTGCGTCCAGGCTGTTATGTGTTCGCTCAATACTGAAAACCATTTCCTGGGCTCTTTTGCTAGGAAGCGAGGTAATTCAAGAAGGATCTGAGCGTCACTCAGCCCCAAAGAGGTTCTGTATACTTCCACAAGCTGAAGCCAATCTTCAGGCTGAACTTTTCCATCTCCTCTGAACACAGGGGGCTCAAGTTTTGACTGATTCAAGACTGAAGCTAACGCTCTAGCTGTACTATTAAGCAGTGAAGAAGTGTGAGTAAAGTCTGTTGTATTTTCAGGTGCTATGTTGCAATCAATGGCTGTCGCTGAAAGTTTTGGCCTGACGTGAACAGGTTGGGTCTGGGCATATGGAGTGGAAGAGGCAATTGGATCATTACGTGCAGGTAACGGGTTTGAAGCGGCTGCGTACATGTTTTGAGTGTAATCGTCAATCATACCTCTCTGCAGATCAAGGGACTCCTTTAAGCATTTTCGCAGCATTTCTACTTCAGTCCTTAGCGACTCAACCTGTGTCTCCAGGCAGATAGTTGGCTTTGGGGCTCTCCTCCTAGGCTCAGACTCAAAAGGTAAAGTCAGGTCAGTCAAATTTGTCAAACCATCCACATATTTAGCCATTATGTTCAATATAGTCAATATAAAAACTATGCAATGCAGTAATTTTCAGTAAAACTGTAAATTATGCAGTTCTCAACAAAAGTCAACAATTGCAAATCTCACATTATGACAACAATGATGGAAGTAAAATGGTCTTAACCCTCTTTACACTCAACTTCAGAGCATCAACAAAGAGAAGAAAAATTAACCGTAGAAATACCCATCCAGTCTGCGTGTTTCTTAATGAATCTGAAAAAATCTTTTCAACAAAATATATATTTTTTTTTTCACAAAGGAATCACAAAATATCACATATGTGAGCTTTCATGGCAAACCTGTCGAACAGTTCTGATGAAGCTGTGAACACGGAATTTCAGTTCGAATCCCGGTAAGATTCAGATGAATCAGTCAATTGTTCAACGGCGAAACAAGATACAGTCAGTGTCCCACGGTCTGTGTCCAAATCTTTAACAGTCTATCGTCCAAACCAGAACAAGTTTTGTTTTTTGTTGAAACTTTTGCACGGTTTTAATGAGCCGCAGGTGAACCGATGACTCCCTTCACGACTCACAACAAATCACACGTACCAGAATGAATCTCACGTGTATGAATGAATCTCACGTGTCCATCCGCGTATTTCTCGGAGCTTCGGCGTGGGCAAAAATGTCAGTAAATCCACAACGAAAGATAATATCCTCGATCAACAATTCCAAAGCTCCGATCCGAGGCCAGAGACAAAATGTTCGGGCGCCACTTTGTAACGCAGAAGTTGTGATGTTGCCCAGAGAGAGAAAACAACGGGTGTCGGAGAAGAAAAAAAGATGCTCGAGAGTCGATGACGTATTTTCCCCCGTGTTTAATAAAGGCACTTAAACGTCATACACTCGTCCACATACATGTGGATCGAGCGAGAAAACGTAGCCTATACAAAACATCCAACTCAGGTTACAATTATAAGAGAAATAAAAGAAAGAACACAAATGTCGGGAGAGCAGTTAACTCTTCTGCTCACTTCTCAAAAATCTCAATTTTCACACACTGCCCACATGCGCAGTTCTCTTTTTCTGATTACCATAAAACTTAAAGTGACCGTACCATAAAACATAAAGAAACGTTACAATATGCACACACAAACCAATAAAGAGCTAAAATCTACAAAGAGCAGTCGTGCATAAGCATTAGAGGTTTCTAGATGTTGAAGAGTCAAATGAGTGATAGTGTTAACAGCATCAACAGTGCCTCTTCCCACCATATAGGCAAATTGAAATGGATCTAATTATGAATTTACACTACATTTCAGTCTCGACATCACATACCTCTCCAAACATTTCATAATTACAGAAGTTATAGCAATTGGTCTAAAATCATTATCATCAACAGCACCTGTTTTTTTAGGAACAGGTGTAATAATAGCCTTTTTCCATAACAAAGGAACCGTATGACTGTCTAGCGATTGCTGGAAAATTGGACACCAAGCTGGAGTTAATTCTTCTGCACACTCTCGTAAAAGATAAGCGGAGATGCCATCTGGCCCGGCTGATTTCTTAGTGCAAGTTTTCCGAAAAAGACAGATAACTTCTTGAGGGTCCACAACATCCGTTGCACATTCAATATTTTGTAAAAACTCTTCACATTCCTTAACAGGATCATTATTATCAAAGCGAATAAAAAAGTCATTCAACTCATTTGCTTTCTTAAAATCGTCAGTAGTAATGAAACGTTGTTTTTTAGAATCCATGTTAGAGATCGTTCTCAGTGAGTTCCACAGTTTTTTATTGTTCATGCAATGTTTTGTTCAATGTAGTCCTTTTTACGCTTCCTAGCTTCCCATAATAGTTCATTCAGTTCCTTTTGATTGATGTGATTGACATCAGAAGTGCACGTGACTTCATTATTCGGATTGTGCTTATATATATATATATATATATATATATATATATATATATATATATATATATATATATATATATATATATATATATGCATTGGAATCCGGCCAATTACGCGGGTTTATCCACGAACACCTGATGTGTGAGTGATGATTCATGACCTGCTTCGCCTCATATTTGTGCAGGAAAAAACAGCACTTTATATAATGGCTGGGATTGAGTCAACAAACCCTGAGGGAGTGTGTGTGTGTGTGTGTGTGTGTGTGTGTGTGTGTGTGTGTGTGTGTGTGTGTGTGTGTGCGAGCGGATACCTGCCAACAGCTAATGTGATGATGATGTCAGTGTCTTCTGCACATTAATAAAGCTCAGTTTGAGCGGCTGGTCTCGTGAAATGAGTTCAAGCTTCAGTTCTGACCCGGAAACAATCTCGGTCTGCTGGGTCACACACACACACACACACACACACACACACAGACAGAGAGCTGAGAAAGAACACACTGCGCATACAGTAGGATATTAAAATTGAAAACAACTCAAAAGTTTGGGATCAGTTTGATTATTTATTCATTTTTGCGGTAGGACATTAATAATCTACTTTTATTCAGCAACAACTCATTAAATTGCTCAAAGGCTTTTATTATAAAAGATTTACTACGTGTCAAATAAGTACTGAACTTTCTATTCATCAAAGAATCCTGAAAAATATAAAGTATGACAGTTTCCACAGAAATATGAACTGTTTTCAACACTGATAATAATCATAAATGTGTCTTGATCATCAGATCCTCATATTAGAGTGATTTCTGAAGGATCATGTGACACTGAAGACTGGAGTAATGATGCTGAACATTCAGCTTTGATCACAGGAATAAATTACACTTTACTATATATTCACATAGAGAACAGATGATTTACACTGGAATAATATTTCACTGTTTTACTGTATTTACGATCATATAATCACAGCTTTGATGAGCAGAAGAGACTGATCAAATCAAACTATTTTAGCACAGTGGATCTAAATGAATTATAATACAATAATTGTTTGCAACATGTAGTTGTTAATCACACTATATATTACACACACTTTCAATTACAAAAGTAATACATTTTCTTATTGAATGTTGGTGGGCAAATGTTTGTGATAATATTAACACTTCAATATTTGATGATAAGAACATTTTACTGTAATAATCACAGTTGGTACAAAATGAGTGTATTACAACACACAGTGTGAATATGCTACACACACACACTCATGCACACACACACACACACACATACACACACAGACACACCCACGCATTAACACACACACACACACACACACGCGCACACACACGCACGCGCACACACACACACGCACGCGTGCACACACACGCACACGCACACACACACACACACACACACATACAATCTTGTATTTACAAAAACAAAAGTGACACAAAGATCTGAAGCTATTGTGAGCGTCTCCAACACGTGAAGTTCTTGAGAAAGCCGTTCCTCTCGCTGTCGGACGAGTCCTGTTTCCCCGAGCCGCTGATGTCAGAGAGCGGATCCGTGACCTTTGACCTCCGGAAACTCCTCTTGTCTTCCGGGCCGGAGGAACAGAAGCCGAGAGACGCCTGTCGTCGGGATTAAACACGATTAGCATCAGAACGGAGGAATCACTGCGAACGCTCTTCTGTCTCACTAAACATATGCTAATGCCACGCCGGAGCAGATTAGCATGAGCAGATTAGCATGAGCAGATTAGCATGAGCCTTCATTCATGATTCATGCAGATGTGGAGCACAAGGTCACTTTACGTGAAGTCAGACTCAAACTCTCTCTGTCAGGGAGAATCCACAGTTCTCCTGCTGTCACATCCAGTTTCCTGCCACACTCATTCATAATTCAGCTGTAAACAAAGTGTGTGTGTGTGTGTGTGTGTGTGTGTAAACCCGCCTCGGCTAATCTACAGATCCGACGCCCTTTAATCGCTTTACAGACGAGCACAATAAACATGCTAATTAATTCTGCTTTGTTTTGCATCATGTTCTGTCAGTGAATGCCGTTGATCACCGGCACTCACTCATGCAATCTCACGGCCAAAGCAACAAAGTCATTTACAGTTTAGAACGTAACATTTATAAAATACTCTATTTCACATAAATACTGTCCACAGAAATATGAACTGTTTTCAACACTGATAATAATCATAAATGTTTCTTGATCATCAAATCCTCATATTAGAGTGATTCCTGAAGGATCATGTGACACTGAAGACTGGAGTAATGATGCTGAACATTCAGCTTTGATCACAGGAATAAATTACACTTTACTGTATATTCACATAGAGAACAGATGATTTACATTATAATAATATTTCACTGTTTTACTGTATTTTGACGTGAGGAGCACATCTTACTTTGAAGTAGTTTCTGAAGCGTTTGCTGGCGGCGAACAGAGCCACGGGGTTGATGCAGGAGTTCACCGACGCCATGTTGAGGCCGATGTAGTCGAGGACCAGAAAAGTGCTAAAACAACATCACAGCGTCACAAATAATGATCACATTCGCTACAAACACAGAGTGAGCGTTCACTGAATGTCCATGGTCCCAAACACAGTATTTTAAAGGTGACATATTAAGCCCTTTCACCAGATGTAATATAAATCTACGGTGTCCCCAGAATGTGTCACATCATTTATTACATCTTGTCAAATTTGCCCCTTTTTGGTTGTGAGCAAAAACACGCCGTTTGTGTGTGTCCCTTTAAATGCAAATGAGCTTTAGCTCCGCCTCCGTTCAGAAGAGGGTGAAGTCTTTACTCGAGCTTCAGAAACTCCGGCAATAACAGAACAGGCCAATCTCCCTCATCCAGAATCCCAGAATAACCAGTAGCGAGTGCAGCCTTACGGAGAGACTCAGGAAGAGCTTCTGAATGTTAGCGGAGACATTTCTGTAGTTGTTGTGGAGTTACACTGATCATCTCATCATCATGTTGAACTTCTCCACAAGTGTCCACAGTTCCTGAGGTCTTTATAAGCCAGCGGTGACATGTTCTGGTCAATAGTGTTCAGTGCTCGTCTGTGCTCAACCACAGAACAGCTTCAGGCTCTGCTGGATCTTCATCAGTGCGTTAGAACTGGTCTCTGTTGGCGCTCGTGGAACCAAATGTCGGCTGGTGTGTGTAAACGTGCAGATTAAGGGCCGGTAATATTATAATAAGATCCTCTTCATACGTCAGAAGGAGAGCGAAATCTGATCGGCTTATTTTGTAACACGCTTGCAGAGAAAGACTGACCAGAACACAGTTACTGGGTTTCACTTTACATGTTTTCTGTGTTGGTAGAAGCAGCGATTACAGCACTGACACACGGAGGAACTCAGATCTTCATGATACGCTTTAAGACATAAGCAGCATAACTTTGATGAAGACAATCGCATAATGACACACAACACTCTCAGTGACAAAAATAATAGTAATAATAATCATAATAAACACTGAAGTTAATGGGTGAGAGAAGAACTGATTAATTCAGAGTCAAGTCTCCATGTCCTGTGTGTGTGTGTGTGTGTGTGTGTGTGTGTGCGCGTGTGTGTGTGTGTGTGTGTTATAAGTGTTACCTCAGTAAGCTGCATCTGTTGGGGTCGTGCTCATCATAGATGGTTAACTTGAGGATCCTGCTGAGGTGAAGAGGGAACCAGCACACAGCGAACACCAGAACCAGACCGAAGACGGTCCGGGCCGCCTCGCGCCTCTGCCACACACACACACAGATACAGACACACACACACACACACACACACACACACACACACACACACACACACACACACACACAGACACTTATAAGATCAACAACAGTGTTTGGAGCTCGAGAACACAAACTCTGAAACAGGATCCAAAGTGCAAGTTTTTGAGAACGAGTTTTGAAAGCGATACCGTAATCATCTCCGTGTAAACTTCAAACACGTGAACATGCGCATCACGAGTGACGGTGTGACAGAGACTGAGAGGCATGTACTGAGATGAACTCTGGAAACACACACACACACACACACACACACACACACACACCTGCTTCATGTGTTTGTCCAGAACGCTTCGGCTGAAGATCCTGCGGGTCATCAGAGAGTAGAAGATGGAGGTGCACGTCAGCGGAACCAGGAAATAAAACCCGAACAGCCACCAGTCCTTCGACATCTTATAAAACTAGAGCAAGACCGAGGAGAGTTCATCATGAACGTGACATCGTTTTGAAGGAAGCACGACATTATCAAGACTCTCTACATCAACCCTTCCTCACATCATAGTGGAGCATCACTGACCCTCTGCTGCCCTGCGGCCACACTGACCAAAACAATTACCTTTTGTTTTTTTTAAAGAATATTTTACTTCATCGCAATAGTTCGAAACTTGGTAAAGGGTTTTGGGACTTGCTGTGTGAACACACACAAAAAACATGGACATGATTGAAAAAGGTTAAATGGTCCTGTAAAAAATAGTCCCACTTGTGCTCCTCAAAAACGAGCGCATTGTAAACGAATGAGCGAGTTTCCTCTAAAGCATTCAAGATTTCCGACAGTTTAAGTTGGAAATTTACTTTCAGGTCTGTGCTCAAAAAGTGAATGGGCCTACATAGATTATAAATACAGATATACGTTAGTATAAAAAATCCCATAAAAATACAAAATATTAAATACATTATCAAACTAAAATATAGTACATTCATTTCATTTAAAAAAAAAAAAAAAATATATATATATATAGAGAGAGAGAGAGAGAGAGAGAGAGAGAGAGAGAGAGAGAGAGAGAGAGAGAGCTTGGTTATTCTGTATAGATCTCTGACCGCAAAAGAATCTGTCTAGAGAAAAGAGGAGTGTGAAACTCTTCCGG
>NC_138226.1:613643-621143 GCF_964197995.2 Scardinius erythrophthalmus
GGATCAGCCCAGAACTACACGGCAGGACCTGGTCAATGACCTGAAGAGAGCTGGGACCACAGTCTCAAAGAAAACCATTAGTAACACACTACGTCGTCATGGATTAAACTCCTGCAGCGCACGCAAGGTCCCCCTGCTCAAGCCAGCGCATGTCCAGGCCCGTCTGAAGTCTGCCAGTGACCATCTGGATGATCCAGAGGAGGAATGGGTGAAGGTCATGTGGTCTGATGAGACAAAAATAGAGCTTTTTGGTCTAAACTCCACTCGCCGTGTTTGGAGGAAGAAGAAGGATGAGTACAACCCCAAGAACACCATCCCAACCGTGAAGCATGGAGGTGGAAACATCATTCTTTGGGGATGCTTTTCTGCAAAGGGGACAGGACGACTGCACCGTATTGAGGGGAGGATGGACCTCCTTCCCTCAGTAAGAGCACTGAAGATGGGTCGTGGCTGGGTCTAGGTGAGAAGCATCTCAAGGTCCTGGAGTGGCCTAGCCAGTCTCCAGACCTGAACCCAATAGAAGATCTTTGGAGGAGCTGAAAGTCCGTATTGCCCAGCGACAGCCCCGAAACCTGAAGGATCTGGAGAAGGTCTGTATGGAGGAGTGGACCAGAATCCCTGCAGTGTGTGCAAACCTGGGCAAGAACTACAGGAAACGCATGATCTCTGTCATTGCAAACAAAGGTTTCTGTACCAAATATCAAGTTCTGCTTTTCTGATGTATCAAATACTTATGTCATGCAATTAATTACTTAAAAATCATACAATGTGATTTTCTGGATTTTTGTTTTAGATTCCGTCACTCACAGTTGAAGTGTACCTATGATAAAAATGACAGACTTCTGCATGCTTTGTAAGTGGGAAAACCTGCAAAATCGGCAGTGTATCAAATACTTGTTCTCCCCACTGTATACAGGCCTCACTCATTTAGCTGATTGGGTTACTGATTGTTGACAGCTGGTTGGAATGACGTTATGATTGGATAGATAATTTGAACGTGTTCCTTCCGAACTTTGTCAATAAAACATCATATCTGAATCCCTGTGCAGTTCTGCTTCCCTCCCTCCGGCAGACATAAACACATCTCTGGTGTTCTGTTGTCTTCTGCTCCGCTTGCTGTGTTCTGTCCGGAGCTCTTGACTCACTGGTTTACCGTGGTGAAGGGGTTTGATGACAGGGTCATCGCCATGGCAACCAGCACAACTCAGACAGAGCGGGAAAGGCTGACGACATCATCAGTCATCATCCCGAAAACACAGACTGAGCTTCTGTTTCTCTAGTCTTGCAGTTCTCGCCCCGAGGGTCTTTAGGGGTGACTGCAGCCGATGACGAGTGAACTGAGAAATATTACAGTCTTAAAGACTTCTTACCTGCCATTAAAATCTGTATTGTGCATTATTTATCATTTAAACTGCCATCTTTGCTCATTTTGAGCCAATCACCTGAGTCGTAGATGTCATGTGACTGAGCACGTTAGATCAGAACTCTTGCAGCAAACAGAAAAATGAAGGCATCAAAAACACAAACATCATCTACTCTATGTTGCTTGCAAAAATTCATTTATAATATCTCATCAGAAAACTTCACACTTTTGTTCAAGTTAAAGAGGCTATAAAAGGTTATAAAAAGAAAAGAAAAAGTAAGAAAATAAGAAAAAATAAGAAAAAGGTTATAAAAAAATGAATATTGACTAAAATTGTATTAGTATTGTTCTAATTTATTACTGTGAAGCTGCTTTGATACAACCTGTGTTGTGAAAAGCGCTATATAAATAAACTTGACTTGACTTGACTTGACTTAAAATTTGAGTATGTTCCTTGCGCAAAAATCATCATATGAGTTATTATGATGCTTGACAGTATAAATAACTGCACTGTACGTACAAAACCAGAAGGATGGACGTTCTTGTGTTTCTCACATGCAGAATAAAGAAAATAATGCGTGTTTGGAGCGACGTGTGGGCGTTCCACACCGGAGCGGATGATTGGAGGAGGCGCTGATGACATCACCTGAAACGAAAGCTGTTTCACAGGTGAAGCAAGTTATTCTGATTATGTTTTTATGCATTCATTCATTCATCTTTTTAATAAAAGAAAAATTCCATTTTGATTTCATGATTTATGAAGATGATCTGTGTTTATTCCAATTATTTATCATTATTATATATAATGAGCATTTTTTATTTTATATACAGTATGTACAAATATTACATACATATATTATAGTTGTCTTGAGATGCAAGTAAAAAAATGTGAGTAAATATTTTTTGTATGCTTGGAGAATAATGGCTAAAACGACTACATTCTTCACATTAAAATAAATAAATAAATAAATGTAATAAAAATAAAAAGTAATAAATACAATTCTAATACATTTATAAAATTAAATAATTAAAATAAACTAATTCTAATAAATAAATAATTAAAATAAACTAATTCTAATAAATAAATAATTAAAATAAACTAGATTCTAATAAATACATAATTAAAACTAACAACTACAATTTAATAAATAAAAGTAAATAAAACAAATAAAATAAAAAATATATAATAAATGAAAAAAATTATAATAAACTTAAAAAAGAAAATAAATAAGATTAAAACAAATACAATAAATAAATAAATATAATAAAAATAAACAAAATAAAATTTTAGTAAAAATGAAATGAAAATAAACAAAATAAAAATATATCAAATAAAAATAAATTAATATAATTAAAACATATATAAATCAAATTAAAATAAATGAATTAATTCAATACAATTTCAATGAATGAATGAATGAACGAATTCATGAATTAATTAGAGCACAAGTCAGGACCCTTCAGATGAGTCGAGCACTTAATGAGCAGCGAGTGGACATGAGCTGAGACACTCAGAGCTCTCAGTAATTCTGTACAATAGGTGTTGTGTTACACTGAGATCCAGACTTTTACCCATATCACACGTTCTCATCTATGCCGTCAGAACAAACTCCTCCTGCTAATTTCCCACTTTCTCTCAGAGAAAAGATGCGCTAACGAGATTTATTCAAATCGCTCATCTTTTGTCACAGTTTCACCAGCTTTAGGAACATTTCATATCTTTTCAATCCCACAGAGAGCAAATTCAGCTGAAGTCTGCGTTTGCGAGCGGAATATTGATGCGATCCTACTGTGCCACGATTCACGCTTTCATCTGTGACCTTTGACCCAGACGGCCCACGCAACACCTTCAGAGAATAGCACAATTATATAATCACAATCAAAGGTTGAATATTCCAATCTGCCATGCTTTAATGGTGATTGATCTGAAGTGTGGAGAGCGTCTCTCCGAGCTCAAGGTGAGAGAGCTCGAGTCCGTCCGGATCATAATTAGCTTCCCGTCTGGAGATGTGGCTGTCATAATCTCCATTATAATGAAGGACAAGAGCAGGCAGACACATACGCCAGCCATCGTTTCCTCCAGGGGCCGATCAGCATCCCATCATCCTAATGGATTCATCCGGTCTGTCCTCGAGTCACGGCTCAGAGCGCCGGCCTGTTCTGCTCACAAAACCGTGATAAACGCAAATAATACAACAATAACCATACGCATATACTTTTAGAATAACTAGTAGGATGTTGATAACATGGACTGGCTGTGTGACGTCAATGTGAATTGAATTGAAAGTGAATCGAATGTGAATTGAAAGTGAATTGAATGTGAATCAAATTAAAAATGAATCGAATGTGAATTGAATGTGAATCAAATTCAATGTGAATCGAATGTGAATTGAATTAAAAATTAATTGAATGTGAATCGAATGTGAATTGAATTGAAAGTGAATCGAATGTGATTTGAATCGAATGTGATTTGAATCGAATGTGAATTGAAAGTGAATTGAATGTGAATCAAATTAAAAATGAATTGAATGTGAATTTAATTGAAAGTGAATCGAATCGAATGTGAATTGAATGTGAATCAAATTCAATGTGAATCGAATGTGAATTGAATTAAAAATTAATTGAATGTGAATCGAATGTGAATTTAATTGAAAGTGAATCGAATCGAATGTGAATTGAATGTGAATCGAATGTGAATTTAATTGAAAGTGAATCGAATCGAATGTGAATTGAATGTGAATCAAATACGAATTTAATTGACTGTATATCGAATGTGAATTGAATCTAATGTAAATTGAATTGAATCGAATGTGAATTTAATTGAAAGTGAATTGAATGTGAATCGAATGTGAATTGAATGTGAATCGAATGTGAATTTAATTGAAAGTGAATCGAATCGAATGTGAATTGAATGTGAATCAAATACGAATTTAATTGACTGTATATCGAATGTGAATTGAATCTAATGTAAATTGAATTGAATCGAATGTGAATTTAATTGAAAGTGAATTGAATGTGAATCGAATGTGAATTGAATGTGAATCGAATGTGAATTTAATTGAAAGTGAATCGAATCGAATGTGAATTGAATGTGAATCAAATACGAATTTAATTGACTGTATATCGAATGTGAATTGAATCTAATGTAAATTGAATTGAATCGAATGTGAATTTAATTGAAAGTGAATTGAATGTGAATCGAATGTGAATTGAATTAAAAATTAATTGAATGTGAATTGAATCGAATGTGAATTTAATTGAAAGTGAATTGAATCAAATGTGAATTGAATGTGAATCAAATACGAATTTAATTGAATGTAAATCGAATGTGAATTAAAATACATGACCAAAACTACCATTATCAAAACATAACCCGACACGATTAAAGCCTAGGCCTCGTTTGCAGTAGAATGAGCCTAAATATCAATATTAGCAAAATGACAAATTCACTTTTACATGAGAAGTAAAAACTAACGCTACAGGATTATTTTATTACGCAAAAAAAGCTCAGAAAAACAAAAGGCCGAGAGGAAAAAGCAAACATTGACATAATCAGTTATTAATATTTGGGTGATTGTCTTGTTTTCGCATGCGTTCATCATTTCTTTGCCTGGACAAAATTGATGTCGCATAATTTGTCATGTTTCATAGCGTTATCATCACTAATAAAACAATCGACTCCAATCACAACTACGCAATATGACTACAAAATCTATAATAATATTTGAATAAAGAATGAAGATGTGAACTCCACTCGGCTGGACGTCACGTTCACACACTACTGTGCTTGATCCCGTTATAAATACAGTACAAAGGAAAAAATATATGGAATTAAGGATCAAATCCGATCATACGTGTGATTGAAGTAACTTCAGTTCTGTAGCGTTACAGTAAATTAATGTTTATTGTATTATTTTAGAGGTGTGTGTCACCATGATGTTTAGTATGTGTGTGTGCATGAAAACATGCATCTTATACACTGGTAAACCACGGCGTTTTTTGATTTACTGGGAAACTATTTAGTTTGTCATAAAGGTTAAAAACTGATTGTAGCGTATTAACACCACTACAGTCGGCGAATTATACAGGATCTGTTTGTGTTACTGTAAAATTAGCAAAAGTGGAAGAAAAATGAGTATCATTTAGCGATGAAAATTTCATTCATAAATGACTAAAATAAGTCAAATTAAAATTAAAATATATAGCGTCTCAATTATACGAACACAATTCTCACAACTTAATTTCTTATGTTTAATCCACTTGAAAACTTGATTATTTCGTGTCAGAATTACATCATCCCATGATTATCATTACTGTATGTAATAAAGGTCTTTAACGTGATATTTCTAGTTATCTAATATGAACTTTCCTAAATTGAATGAAGTTCAGTAAACTAATATGAGGAATCTGCAGGACGGATGAACTTTAATACTCTAATATTAATATGAGCAATACTTGTCTGAACACTAATAATGATAAATATCTAGATATTGTGGTGTCCACTGATTGTATATTATCTGATGGATTCACTTCAGCATGAAGCACATTTCTAATGTAAGATTTGATGTTTTCTGTGTCATTTGCACTTCAATATGAGTTATTAATTCCATAAATCAGCTTCAGGTCTTAAAGTGTTTTAAGATTTTAATCAGTGTTTAACGCTCCGTCACGAGACGACTGGAGCGGATCAGAATAAACCACAGCCGTCAGGGGGAGTGTGTGTCAGAAACTTCAGCTTTAGTTCAGATTAACAGCAACTCTTCACAATCACTCCAACAGAGAAGAGTCCTATCAAATATTATATCACACTCAAAGCATGTATAAAAAACTCAGATAGAGAGAGAGAGAGAGAGAGAGACAGAGAGAGAGAACAGAGAGAGATAAAGATCATAAAGATTATATAAAAAAAAATCCATTTGTGCTCATCAGGAAAAAATAACAGTTTAAAATGAGAATTTACATTTCTGAGTGAGATATTAATGCAGAAATAATAAATCTACTTCTTTATGCTCTCTTATCAGCCTAGATCTCCTCTTTCATCCCTTAAACTCAAGTCGGTGTGAGGAAAGGCTCCGTACACACACACACACACACACACACACACACACACACACACACACACACACACACACACACAGCGCCCCCTGCTGGACAACTGTGCCGTTCATCGACTCGCTCCATCAGCACAGACGCATAATTCCCATCTTCCAATAATTTAAATGTACAATGTATGTACATTTAAATAGTATGTATATGTCTCTCACACACACACACACACACACACACACACAGCGTCTTTAAGCGCTCGAACACAGTCTGTGGTGATGAACACTGGTTCGTCTCCTGTTTCCCGGCGCTGATCCGCTGATGAAGAACTTCTGCTACTTCACCGACAGCAGGAGGTTAATCTGAGGAAGGAGGACAAGAAACACTCACTGTCCGTCCTTCACACACACTCACACACACACACTCACACACATACACATACACAATCACTGTCAATGTGCCTGGCAACACACACACACTCACACACACACACACACACACACACACACACACACACACACACACACACACACACACACACACACACACACACACACACACACACACACACACACACACACACACACACACACACACACACACACACAACCAGTCAAACGCTTTGGATCAGTAAGAATGTTTCTGAAAGAGTCTCTTCTGCTCACCATTATTATCAGTTCATATTTCTGTGAAAACTGTTGTGTACAATTTTGTTTTCAGGATTCTTTGATGAACAAAGTTCAAAAGAACAGCATTTATTTGAAATAGAATCATTTGTAACATTATAAATGTCTTTACTGTCACTTAAAGTCATCCTTGATAAATTAAAGTCTTAATTTATTTTATTTCTTTCCCCCAAAAAATAAAATAAAAATTATTACTGACCCCTAACTTTTGAACGCTAGTGTTTAATGTTACAAAAGTTTATATTTCTGAATAAATTCTGTTACTTTGAACTTTCTATTCATCAAATAATCCTGAAATAAAAATGTAAATAACTGTTTTCAACACTGATAATAATCATAAATGTTTCTTGATCATCAAATCCTCATATTAGAGTGATTTCTGAAGGATCATGTGACACTGAAGAC
>NC_138226.1:626143-631143 GCF_964197995.2 Scardinius erythrophthalmus
ATTCATCAAGGGTGCATTAAACCGATAAAAAGTGACAGTAAAGACATTTATAATGTTACAAAAGATTATATTTCAAAAAAAAAATCCAGCAGTGGACAAATAACCATTCAGTAGGGGTGTCACAATATATCTCAATACAAAAATGCATCAATATTGTGGATAGTTCACCCAAAATGAAAATTTCTGTGTGAGAAAAATTTCAAGCTTACAAAGTTTTAGTGTCAGTACTACAATAAACCAATATATATATATAAATGTTGAATATAATGTATAATAATGCAATGGGGGAATTTTTGTGTGTCCTGATGATGCCAAATGTCTGATGTTACCAGTAAAAGTGTCCTACATTATTTTAAATATATCTAGTCAGAGAAAGAGTTCAAGCATATTCGTCTGAAATAATTGAAATACTATTCAGCTTCAGAATCATGAATATGTTTATTCTGGTGTTTCAATTGTCCTGTATTGGGTTTATCAGCACCAAGTCTAAGTCTATTCTTATTTCCAATGTAAAACCAAATTTAGCTTTTTAATCAACAGTTCATTTTTTTATCATATGTCTTGGAGTATCGCAATAATATGGTATCGTGAGTTCAGTATCGTGATATGCATCGAATCGTGACATGAGGGTCTCGTTACACCCCTACCATTCAAATTACCCACAATCCCACAAACACAGGTGTTGTTGAGCCTGAGCTCTCGCACCTCTGGTCTTCTTCAGGTCCAGCGAGATCTCCTTGATGGCGAAGTCTGCGTGGAACGGGGCGATCTGCTCCCGCATGATCAGCAGATGTTTGATGAGGAACAGCTGCCCGTCTATCTGAGTCTGGAGGAACAACAGCGCTTCAGTTCACACGTCTGACATACAACACATTTAAACAAGATTTTAGATTTTATAATTATAAATAATAATACATTTAAATATTTCAATTAGAAAAAATTTGAAAAAAAAAAAAAAGATCAGTCATATTATCAGGCACTTCTCATGCGAGTCTATAGGAATCCTGTGTTTTTATAGAATGTAACAGATAATATACAAAAACACTATATAATATATATACAAATAATATATACTTAATTGTTAATATAGTAGCATAATCTAGATTATAGCACGGCCTGTATGAATACTTCATTTTGATTGGTCGGAAGGTCTGCATTAAAACCATTTAAGGAAGTTAATGTCAGTTTAATCACTGCTCTATATTAATGTGATGCTTTCATTGAAACACACACACACACACACACACACACACACACACATTCACTCTCTCACACTCTCTCTCTCACACTCTCTCTCTCACACACACTCACTCTCTCACACTCACACTCTCACTCTCTCTCACACTCTCTCTCACACTCACTCACGCACTCTCACTCACACTCACTCTCACACTCACTCTCACACTCACTCTCACTCTCACACTCACACTCACACTCACTCTCACACTCACTCTCACACTCACTCTCACTCACACTCTATCTCACACTCTATCTCACACTCTATCTCACACTCTATCTCACACTCTATCTCACACTCTAACTCTCACACTCACACTCACTCTCACTCTCACTCTCACTCTCACACTCACACTCACTCTCACTCTCACTCTCACACTCACTCTCACACTCACTCTCACACTCACTCTCACACTCACTCTCACACTCACTCTCTCACACTCACTCTCTCTCTCACTCACTCACTCACACTCACACTCACTTATTCACTCACACTCACTCACTCTCACACTCACTCACTCTCACACTCACACTCTCTCACACTCACTCAATCACTCTCTCACACTCACACTCTCTCTCTCACACTCTCTCTCACTCACTCACTCACTCACTCACTCACTCACTCACTCACACTCTTACACTCTCTCTCACACTCTCTCTCACACTCTCTCTCACACTCACTCTCACACTCACTCTCACACTCACTCTCACACTCACTCTCACACTCTCACACTTACTCTCTCACTCACACTCTTACACTCTCTCTCACACTCTCTCTCACACTCTCTCTCACACTCTCTCTCACACTCTCTTACACTCACTCTCACTCTCACACTCACTCTCACTCTCACACTCACTCTCACACTCACTCTCACACTCACTCTCACACTCACTCTCACACTCTCTCACACTCACACTCTCTCACACTCACACTCACTCTCACACTCACTCTCACACTCACTCTCACACTCACTCTCACACTCACTCTCACACTCACACTCACTCTCACACTCACTCTCACACTCACTCTCACACTCACACTCACTCTCACACTCACTCTCACACTCACTCTCACACTCACACTCTCTCACACTCACTCTCACACTCACTCTCACACTCACTCACTCTCACACTCACTCTCACTCTCACACTCACTCTCACACTCACTCTCACACTCACTCTCACACTCACTCTCACTCTCACACACACTCTCTCACACTCACACTCTCTCACACTCACACTCACACTCACTCTCACACTCACTCTCACTCTCACACTCACTCTCACACTCACTCTCACACTCACTCTCACACTCACTCTCTCACACTCACTCTCTCACACTCACTCTCTCACACACTCACTCTCTCACACACTCACTCTCTCACTCTCTCACTCACTCACTCTCACAATCTCACTCTCACACTCTCACTCTCTCTCACACTCACTCACGCACTCTCACTCACGCACTCTCACTCACTCTCACACTCACTCTCACACTCACACTCACTCTCACTCTCACACTCACTCTCACACTCACTCTCACACTCACTCTCACTCTCACACTCACTCTCACACTCACTCTCACTCTCACACTCACTCTCACACTCACTCTCACACTCACTCTCACACACACTCTCACACACACTCTCACACACACACTCACACTCACTCTCACACTCACTCTCACACTCACTCTCACACTCACTCTCACACTCACTCTCACACTCACTCTCACACTCACTCTCACACTCACTCTCTCACACTCACTCTCACACTCACTCTCACACTCACTCTCACACTCACTCTCACACTCACTCTCTCACACACTCACTCTCTCACTCTCTCACTCACTCACTCTCACAATCTCACTCTCACACTCTCACTCTCTCTCACACTCTCTCTCACACTCACTCACGCACTCTCACTCACTCTCACACTCACTCTCACACTCACTCTCACACTCACTCTCACACTCACTCTCACTCTCACTCTCACACTCACTCTCACACTCAGTCTCACACTCAGTCTCACACTCACTCTCACACTCACTCACTCTCTCTCACTCACACTCACACTCACTTTCACACTCACTCTCACACTCTCTCACTCTCACTCACTCTCTCACTCACTCTCACTCTCACTCTCACACTTACTCTCACACTCACTCTCACTCTCACACTCACTCTCACACTCACTCTCACACTCACTCTCACACTCACTCTCACACACTCACTCTCTCACACTCACTCTCTCACACACTCACTCTCTCACACACTCACTCTCTCACTCTCTCACTCACTCACTCTCACTCTCACTCTCTCTCACACTCTCTCTCACACTCACTCACGCACTCTCACTCACTCTCACACTCACTCTCACACTCACACTCACTCTCACACTCACTCTCACTCTCACTCTCACACTCTCTCACTCACACACTCTCACACTCACTCTCACACTCACTCTCACACTCAGTCTCACACTCAGTCTCACACTCAGTCTCACACTCAGTCTCACACTCACACTCACACTCACACTCACTCACTCTCTCTCACTCACACTCACACTCACTTTCACACTCACTCTCACACTCTCTCACTCTCACTCACTCTCTCACTCACTCACTCACTCTCACTCTCACACTTACTCTCACACTCACTCTCACACTCACTCTCACTCTCTCACTCACACTCACTCTCACACTCACTCTCACTCACTCTCACTCTCACACTCTCTCACACTCACACTCTCTCACACTCACACTCACACTCACACTCACACTCACTCTCACTCTCACACTCACTCTCACACTCACTCTCACACTCACTCTCACACTCACTCTCACACTCACTCTCACACTCTCTCACTCTCTCACTCACTCACTCTCACAATCTCACTCTCACACTCTCACTCTCTCTCACACTCTCTCTCACACTCACTCACGCACTCTCACTCACACTCACTCTCACACTCACTCTCACACTCACTCTCACACTCACTCTCACACTCACTCTCACACTCACTCTCACACTCACTCACACTCACTCTCACACTCACTCTCTCACACACTCTCTCACACACTCACTCTCACACTCACTCTCACACTCACTCTCACACTCACACTCACACTCACACTCACACTCACTCTCACACTCACTCTCACACTCACTCTCACACTCTCACTCTCTCTCACACTCTCTCTCACACTCACTCACGCACTCTCACTCACACTCACTCTCACACTCACTCACGCACTCTCACTCACACTCACTCTCACACTCACTCTCACACTCACTCTCACACTCACTCTCACACTCACTCTCACACTCACTCACACACTCACTCTCACACTCACTCTCTCACACACTCTCTCACACACTCACTCTCACACTCACTCTCACACTCACTCTCACACTCACACTCACACTCACACTCACACTCACTCTCACACTCACTCTCACACTCACTCTCACACTCACACTCACACTCACTCTCACACTCACTCTCACTCTCACACTCACTCTCACACTCACACTCACACACTCACACTCACACTCACACTCACTCTCACACTCACTCTCACACTCACTCTCACACTCACTCTCTCACACACTCACTCTCACACTCACTCTCACACTCACTCTCACACTCACTCTCACACTCACACACTCACACTCACACTCACACTCACACTCACTCTCACACTCACTCTCACACTCACTCTCACACTCACTCTCACACTCACTCTCACACTCACTCTCTCA
>NC_138226.1:636143-663643 GCF_964197995.2 Scardinius erythrophthalmus
CATGTTATTACTGACCCTGAAACACTGCCCTCTAGAGGACAAACATGTTATTACTGACCCTGAAACACTGCCCTCTACAGGACAAACATGTTATTACTGACTCTGAAACACTGCCCTCTAGAGGACAAACATGTTATTACTGACCCTGAAACACTGCCCTCTAGAGGACAAACATGTTATTACTGACCCTGAAACACTGCCCTCTAGAGGACAAACATGTTATTACCGACCATGAAACACTGCCCTCTAGAGGACAAACATGTTATTACTGACCCTGAAACACTGCCCTCTAGAGGACAAACACGTTATTACTGACCCTGAAACACTGCCCTCTACAGAACAAACACGTTATTACTGACCCTGAAACACTGCCCTCTAGAGGACAAACACGTTATTACTGACCCTGAAACACTGCCCTCTAGAGGACAAACATGTTATTACTGACCCTGAAACACTGCCCTCTACAGGACAAAAACGTTATTACTGACCCTGAAACACTGCCCTCTACAGGACAAACACGTTATTACTGACCCTGAAACACTGCCCTCTACAGGACAAACACGTTATTACTGACCCTGAAACACTGCCCTCTAGAGGACAAACATGTTATTACTGACCCTGAAACACTGCCCTCTAGAGGACAAACATGTTATTACCGACCATGAAACACTGCCCTCTAGAGGACAAACATGTTATTACTGACCCTGAAACACTGCCCTCTACAGGACAAACACGTTATTACTGACCCTGAAACACTGCCCTCTAGAGGACAAACATGTTATTACTGACCCTGAAACACTGCCCTCTACAGGACAAACACGTTATTACTGACCCTGAAACACTGCCCTCTACAGGACAAAAACGTTATTACTGACCCTGAAACACTGCCCTCTACAGGACAAACACGTTATTACTGACCCTGAAACACTGCCCTCTAGAGGACAAACATGTTATTACTGACCCTGAAACACTGCCCTCTAGAGGACAAACATGTTATTACTGACCCTGAAACACTGCCCTCTACAGGACAAACATGTTATTACTGACTCTGAAACACTGCCCTCTAGAGGACAAACATGTTATTACTGACCCTGAAACACTGCCCTCTAGAGGACAAACATGTTATTACCGACCATGAAACACTGCCCTCTAGAGGACAAACATGTTATTACTGACCCTGAAACACTGCCCTCTAGAGGACAAACACGTTATTACTGACCCTGAAACACTGCCCTCTACAGAACAAACACGTTATTACTGACCCTGAAACACTGCCCTCTAGAGGACAAACACGTTATTACTGACCCTGAAACACTGCCCTCTAGAGGACAAACATGTTATTACTGACCCTGAAACACTGCCCTCTACAGGACAAACACGTTATTACTGACCCTGAAACACTGCCCTCTACAGGACAAAAACGTTATTACTGACCCTGAAACACTGCCCTCTACAGGACAAACACGTTATAACTGACCCTGAAACACTGCCCTCTAGAGGACAAACACGTTATTACTGACCCTGAAACACTGCCCCCTAGAGGACAAACATGTTATTACTGACCCTGAAACCCTGCCCTCTACAGGACAAACACGTTATTACTGACCCTGAAACACTGCCCTCTACAGGACAAACACGTTATTACTGACCCTGAAACACTGCCCTCTACAGGACAAACACGTTATTACTGACCCTGAAACACTGCCCTCTAGAAGACAAACATGTTATTACTGACCCTGAAACACTGCCCTCTACAGGACAAACACGTTATTACTGACCCTGAAACACTGCCCTCTACAGAACAAACACGTTATTACTGACCCTGAAACACTGCCCTCTAGAGGACAAACATGTTATTACTGACCCTGAAACACTGCCCCCTAGAGGACAAACATGTTATTACTGACCCTGAAACACTGCCCTCTAGAGGACAAACACGTTATTACTGACCCTGAAACACTGCCCTCTAGAGGACAAACACGTTATTACTGACCCTGAAACACTGCCCTCTAGAGGACAAACACGTTATTACTGACCCTGAAACACTGCCCTCTAGAGGACAAACACGTTATTACTGACCCTGAAACACTGCCCTCTAGAGGACAAACACGTTATTACTGACCCTGAAACACTGCCCTCTACAGGACAAACACGTTATTACTGACCCTGAAACACTGCCCTCTAGAGGACAAACATGTTATTACTGACCCTGAAACACTGCCCTCTAGAGGACAAACACGTTATTACTGACCCTGAAACACTGCCCTCTAGAGGACAAACACGTTATTACTGACCCTGAAACACTGCCCTCTAGAGGACAAACATGTTATTACTGACCCTGAAACACTGCCCCCTAGAGGACAAACATGTTATTACTGACCCTGAAACACTGCCCTCTAGAGGACAAACACGTTATTACTGACCCTGAAACACTGCCCTCTAGAGGACAAACATGTTATTACTGACCCTGAAACACTGCCCTCTAGAGGACAAACACGTTATTACTGACCCTGAAACACTGCCCTCTAGAGGACAAACATGTTATTACTGACCCTGAAACACTGCCCCCTAGAGGACAAACATGTTATTACTGACCCTGAAACACTGCCCTCTAGAGGACAAACACGTTATTACTGACCCTGAAACACTGCCCTCTACAGGACAAAAACGTTATTACTGACCCTGAAACACTGCCCTCTACAGGACAAACACGTTATTACTGACCCTGAAACACTGCCCTCTACAGGACAAACATGTTATTACTGACCCTGAAACACTGCCCTCTACAGGACAAACACGTTATTACTGACCCTGAAACACTGCCCTCTAGAGGACAAACATGTTATTACTGACCCTGAAACACTGCCCTCTACAGGACAAACACGTTATTACTGACCCTGAAACACTGCCCTCTAGAGGACAAACACGTTATTACTGACCCTGAAACACTGCCCTCTAGAGGACAAACACGTTATTACTGACCCTGAAACACTGCCCTCTAGAGGACAAACATGTTATTACTGACCCTGAAACACTGCCCCCTAGAGGACAAACATGTTATTACTGACCCTGAAACACTGCCCTCTAGAGGACAAACACGTTATTACTGACCCTGAAACACTGCCCTCTAGAGGACAAACATGTTATTACTGACCCTGAAACACTGCCCTCTAGAGGACAAACACGTTATTACTGACCCTGAAACACTGCCCTCTAGAGGACAAACATGTTATTACTGACCCTGAAACACTGCCCCCTAGAGGACAAACATGTTATTACTGACCCTGAAACACTGCCCTCTAGAGGACAAACACGTTATTACTGACCCTGAAACACTGCCCTCTACAGGACAAAAACGTTATTACTGACCCTGAAACACTGCCCTCTACAGGACAAACACGTTATTACTGACCCTGAAACACTGCCCTCTACAGGACAAACATGTTATTACTGACCCTGAAACACTGCCCTCTACAGGACAAACACGTTATTACTGACCCTGAAACACTGCCCTCTAGAGGACAAACATGTTATTACTGACCCTGAAACACTGCCCTCTACAGGACAAACATGTTATTACTGACCCTGAAACACTGCCCTCTACAGGACAAAAACGTTATTACTGACCCTGAAACACTGCCCTCTACAGGACAAACACGTTATTACTGACCCTGAAACACTGCCCTCTAGAGGACAAACATGTTATTACTGACCCCATATTATTAAAGGGATAGCTCACCCAAAAATGAAAATTAGCCCATGATTTACTCACCCTCAAGTCATCCTAGGTGTATATGACATTCTATATGCCAGAGATGCACTTTTATGATGGATAGATGCACTTTTATGGACTTCAAAACAGAAACAGCCATTCACTGCCATTATAAAGCTTGAAAGAGCCAGGACATTTTCTAATATAACTCCGATTGTATTTGTCTAACAGAAGAGTGTCATATACACCTAGGATGACTTCAGGGTGAGTAAATCATGGGCTAATTTTCATTTTAGAGTGAACTATCCCTTTAAGTATTTGTTTCTGAAGATACCCAAACTGCTCTTATTACTACTGTTAATAACTATACTGTACCAAAAAAGAAAGCTTTAGAGAGCAACATGAGAGTGAGTAAAACATGAAAAACATTTATGTTTGGTGATTTATCAGCATAAAGCTACATTTAACACACTAATTTACCATATTTTATCAGAAAGTCGCATTGGTGTTTAGCCTACATATTATTATTATCTCAATTGCTTGAGATTAACAGACAAACGGATATATAAAACAACAGACAGAAAGACAGACAGACAGAAATATAATTAATGTGTAATTATGAATTGCTCACGTCGATGCAGCGGTAGAGTTTGGACAGGCAGACTAGCGTGCGTCGAACCGTCGGATACCACATGCCATGAAGATCTGCAGGAGAAACTGAGCTCTGCACTCGAGCTTCTGAGGGAACAACAGCAGTTTAGTGATTAGATTATAATCTGATGATTCCAGAAACGATGTGTCCTGACACACACTCTCTCACACTCTCTCACACACTCTCTCACACACACCAGAGCCGATGAGCTTTCTGTGATCCTCCTCCAGCTGAATGTCAGAGAACGAGCTCGAGCTCAGCTTCATCTGCTCCTCTTTCAGACTCTGAGCGATTTTCTACAACAGAATCAACAGATGAGAATTCACTGACCAAACCTTCTGAATGATGAAAACCCTGATGCTCTTCAAGTGATCTTCCGACTCACCTCCATCATCTGCAGTTTGTCGGGATACGCCAGGTCTCCCGGAGCAGGATTGTACCCGAGGATGTCGGTCTGGATGTAGATGTGTGTTCTGTAGACCAATCGCTCCTGCACGTCCTCCAGCATCTGCTTCACTAGCGCATCAAACGCTGACAGCTGGACCACTGAGACAAACCAACCAATCACAGCTCAGTTTACAAACAAACCAATTCATTTGACATTCATTTGAGGTTAATAGTTAATTTCCAACCCTGGTATTGTGTGTTGAGTATCAGGATCCTTCTCATCCTTCCCTCCAGGGTCAAAATGACCCGAAGCCCTAAAATTATACTTAATTTTTTTTTTGTCCAGAGAGCTTATTTTATTTCATTTTGATACTATTTTAAAAAAATGATGATTTTTTTTTTTTGTCATTTTTTATTTACCTTTAAATTACTAATTTAATCAATAAAAAATAAATAAATAGTAATTTAGTAATTTAAGCACATTCCTCACATTCTTTAACTTAAATTCAAAATAACTAAATTTCATGCATAACCCTTTTAATTCAGCTCAAAATGTCTTACATTGGGTGTATTTGACCTCTTGTGGAAATAAACTAATATAACATGATATTTCATGACTCTAGATGGGCTTATAGCTCTATATGGAGCAAACGAGCGGTTCCTCTGGGTCCTAAAGTCAGTTTCTCTTCAGTATGCATTCAGATTTTTGGTCAAGTTTTAGCATTTTTAGTTTGAATTTTGAGCATTTCTAGTTTTGGATTAGGGTTAGGATTGGTTTTATGTGTCCTTTATGCATTCCTCGCATTCCATTCATTCCTAAGGGAATCAATCGAGGAAAGGATTTGTTACTTTTTAAATTTCAACCACAAAACTCCTCGAATCCATTAAATTTTATTTTGTGTATTCGTGGTTCAAGTGCGACAAAAGTCCTGGGGTCTCGGACCCCCTGATGAACACTCAATTTTTAAAACATTTTCAAATCAATTACCGGGTCAAAATGACCCGAGGGAAGGATGAATGTTAAACAGACAAAGCTTCTGTACCGTTGTTTTGCACGTGATCCTCCAGCATCTCGTTCTTCAGAATCCCACAGAGCTCAGACAGCGTCTCCAGATGCACCACGTGTATGATCAGAGGCCTCAACACGTCATACAGGGACAGGCACAGTTTCTCCAGGAGCTCACTGAGTGGGTTCACAACAACAGCATTTATATGAAACACAATCTATAGCATTATAAACAGGGTTTGAAATTAACACCCGTCAAACGCGGGTATAATCAACTGTGGCGGGTAACGCTGTCAAATCTCTAGCCAATATGGCGTTACTTATTATGTCTACTCACTTTGCTGTGTAAGTACTCAAATACTCGTGAGTCATCATGATACATTAAATACAGCGTATTGCTCAGAATCTGCTCATATCTGCTTACTTGAACACACACGTCAAAACACAACAAATAACAGCGCGCTGGTTCAGTTGCATTGAAGCAATAGCGACATGTACAGACAATAATTCCGGGTCAGAACAATACAACAGTTTTCATGTTTGGATGATTCCTTGAACCTGACGAGTGTCTGGTACTCACTCCAGTTTGGACGAGGGTTTGGAGAAGAACTCATTGTAAAGCTGGTGTTCATCTTGACAAACGTGGACCATGAACGCACAGCCACTGCGCACCTGAAACAACAACAACTCCAATCACCAGATGAACATTATCAGTAATGAGCTCATATCATTAGGAATTACACTGTCTTTGATGTGCCAAGATACAGCGGCCCAATGTCCCATGTAACTTTCAGTCAAGACAAAACACAAAAGCAAAAACAAAACTGCAAAAATGGTCATTCTGAACTTCCACAAATCCCGAAAAACAAAACAAAATACAAAATGCAGCCAAGCACAAAAAAGGCATGATTAGTAATGCAAGCATGGCTGGGCACATTTGACATTATTTTAGCCAAAACAGGTGAAAATGATCAAATCAATTGTAATTTAATTAAATGCTTATGACTTTTGACCAATAGGTGGTGCTGAAAACAAACTGATGTCGTGTGGTCAGTGTGAAGAAACAATGACACGCACAAAGTTTGGTGTTAATGTGAGTTTTAGAATCAGCTTTGCATCATGCCATCAGTTTCGATGATGTGTTCGAAAACGGTTTGGTCTATCAAAAAGTCTGAATATGATCTGAGACGATTTTGGTGAAAATTGGACCAACGTTCATTGGAAGGAATTCAAAAAAGTATGTTTTCAAAGACATTCAAAATATTGGACAGCAATTTTGACCAAATATGACAATTGTTATGATTGTCAAAATTAATCAAAAACATTAGCATGTTTAGAAATTTCATTATAATTTGATCTCAAGGTGGCGCTGTCTCTAAACTTTTTGAGCACCTTCAGGGCATGGTCCCAAACACACATACGGGTTTCATAACAATATGCTAATGAGTTCCAAAAATACAGCATTTTCTACATGGGCGACGCCCTAAGTTGGACGTCATGAAAAAACTGGCTATCATTTCACTCAGAATTATGCACTGTAATATCAATACCAATTTTTTTTATATCTCCTGACCAATAGGTGGCGCTGTGCTGAAACTTTGCAAGTAGCCTCAGGTCATGCTTGTGACGACACGTACCAATATTTGTTTCAATACACTAGAGTGTTGCGGAGATTCAGCCTTGCATCCATTTCAAGGTTCAAGGGTCTTTTATTGTCAATCCAAACACATTTTTATATGAAGGAACGAAGCTAAGTACTAAGGTCCCGGTCAAAACACTAGATAAAAAAATTAACCAATAAAAAATTAGAAACTAGAGTGTATGACTAAGCAGCTTTGTCAATAAATAGCAATAAAAAGCTAATTTTGACGTGATCTACTTCTTCGAGATATAGCTTTGCATCCTCAAATCCACTCACGCGTTATTAAAAAAACGGTTGGGTCTATCAAAAAGCTTTAATGTAACTTTTTGCAAACACGATCTGAACCAATTTTTGTCCAAATTAGACTAACCGTCAAGAACGAGTTAAAAGAAGGTGTTCATGGCGTAGAATGACGTCATGGTGCAATCGAATCATCCTGATTATCAGAAACATAAGTGCAACTTCAGACACTTGGTGGCGCTAGAGGGAATGAGTTAGAGACTCCAAATTTGCTGTGGTTAATATTCAGACTGTTCTCTATCTTTGTGCCAAATTTCATCATTTTCCTGCAAGCGGTTCTATGGGCTGCCATGAACTCAAGAGCGGAAGGAGGAATAATAAGAAGAACACTAAGAGAAACAATAACTAACGATGATTTTGGTACGGTTTCCCTAAAGAGAGGCAGAAGCTGATTCGCTCACCAGAGCGCAGTGATCCTTGTTGTTCTGGCCGGTGAGGTCCGTGATGGTGGAATTTATACTGGGACTGAGCAGAAGTTCTCTCTGGTCCAGATAACACTGGTGAATCTCATCCAAGAGCTGCTGATACCTGACAGAGAAGAGAGTATTCATCATTACACAGCATCTGTGGAAGAACGATGATCCAAACTTTCCTACATTACTCATTGCTGAAGGTTGAACCAGTGAACCAAAAACTCCATCATCTCCATCACTTACTCTGGGATTATTTCAGACCGCTGTTCGACTTGCTCGATGAGCCTCTGAAACAAACACACAAAAAATAATATATACAGTCAAACCAAAAAGTTTCCTCCATTTTCTCACTATATGAGTCATAAAAGGCTGATGCATCAAAAATTATATTTTTTTTTGGGGGGGATTAAAAGGTTTAATAAACTATTCCATTTCCAAAAAAGATTATTATTGCATATGCAGGGTTAAACGTGCCGAATTAGGGTTAAGGTTAGATCTGGTGGGGGGTTAGGGTGGGTAAGCTCTGGTGTCAAGCGAACGGTTAGACACAAGACTTACTCGAACTTTAGGAGCCGCTGCTCTGAACTTCACATAGTAGAGCGTGAAGGCGTTGTCTGCGTTCGGAGCGCCCAGCGGGTCCTGCCAATCAACAAACACAGATGATTATACAGTGCGCTGAGATATAATGACCAGCTGGGCTTCACTCTAGTAAACGCACTCTTTTGGTCAGCTGACTGGTGAGGTTCTGCATGGTGTTGACAGTGTGGCTCTTGATCAGATACATGGCTTTGGACAGGCACTGCTTGAATTTGCTGAGATACACTGGGTAATCTTTGAAATTTGGCTGAAAGAAAGCACGAGGAATAGATTATACACATGTTCGAAACTCATGCTTGAAAGATTCTATTGGATCAGGAGGATATTGCACAGAATGCTTTGCTTACATGTGATGAAACATATTCAATGCATTCATCTAATTTGGAGAGCATCGGGATGAATCCCTCGCTGTTCACCGATAACGTTGTGGAGTTGAGTTTCTACAGGAGGAGAGTCGATTAAAAGATGACAAACACATGACGAACACACTCTGGAGACGGCAGCGAGGCATTACCGTGTTTATGTTTTCCAGTTCATTAAAATATGAGAGTTTCTCCTGGATGCTCTCGGCGAGATCCACCAGCTCTGACTGTAGATGACGGAGAGAGAAGTTTAATAACCCTGTGTGAACGCCTCTATGATCACACACACTCGCTCCAACCTCTGGAAATCATTACCATCCGTTAATGTTTCTGAAAGAGTCTCTTCTGCTCACCAAAGCTGCGTTTATATGATCAAAAATACAGTAAAACAGTGAAATATTATTATAATGTAAATCATCTGTTCTCTATGTGAATATACAGTAAAGTGTAATTTATTCCTGTGATCAAAGTTGAATGTTCAGCATCATTACTCCAGTCTTCAGTGTCACATGATCCTTCAGAAATCACTCTAATATGAGGATTTGATGATCAAGAAACATTTATGATTATTATCAGTGTTGAAAACAGTTCATATTTCTGTGGAAACTGTCATACTTTATATTTTTCAGGATTCTTTGATGAATAGAAAGTTCAAAAGAACAGCGTTTATTTGAAATAGAATATTCTGTAACATTATAAATGTCTCTACTGTCACTTTTGATCAATTTAATTCATCCTTAATGAATAAAAGAATTCATTCTTATTAATAAATTGATAAAAAAATTATTTTGAATGATCGTGTTTTCAACACTGATATTAATCATAAATGTGTCTTGATCATCAAATAATAATGCTGAATATGCAATATGAGTAATGATGCTGAACATTCAGCTTTGATCACAGGAATAAATTACACTTTACTGTATATTCACATAGAGAACAGATGATTTACATTATAATAATATTTCACTGTTTTACTGTATTTATGATCAGATAAACACAGGCTTGTTGAGCAGAAGAGACTCGTCTGAACGGTGTGTGTGTGTGTGTGTCTGCAGACCTGTTCCTTCAGGAGTGTGTGTGTGTGTGTGTGTGTGAGCTTGAGATTGAGGAGATCAGACCTGCTCCTTCAGGAGTGTGTGTGTGTGTGTGTGTGTGTGTGTGTGTGTGTGTGTGTGTGTGCAGACCTGCTCCTTCAGGAGTGTGTGTGTGTGTGTGTGTGTGTGTGTGTGTGTGTGTGTGTGTGTGTGTGTGTGTGTGTGTGTGTGTGTGTGTGTGCAGACCTGCTCCTTCAGGAGTTTGTGTGTGTGTGTGTGTGTGTGTGTGTGTGTGTGTCTGCAGACCTGCTCCTTCAGGAGTGTGTGTGTGTGTGTGTGTGTGTGTGTGTGTGTGTGTGTGTGTCTGCAGACCTGCTCCTTCAGGAGTGTGTGTGTGTGTGTGTGTGTGTGTGTGTGTGTGTGTGTGTGTGTGTGCAGACCTGCTCCTTCAGGAGTGTGTGTGTGTGTGTGTGTGTAGACCTGCTCCTTCAGGAGTGTGTGTGTGTGTGTGTGTGTGTGTGTGTGTGTGTGCAGACCTGCTCCTTCAGGAGTTTGTGTGTGTGTGTGTGTGTGTGTGTCTGCAGACCTGCTCCTTCAGGAGTGTGTGTGTGTGTGTGTGTGTGTGTGTGTGTCTGCAGACCTGCTCCTTCAGGAGTGTGTGTGTGTGTGTGTGTGTGTGTGTGTCTGCAGACCTGCTCCTTCAGGAGTGTGTGTGTGTGTGTGTGTCTGCAGACCTGCTCCTTCAGGAGTGTGTGTGTGTGTGTGTGTGTGCAGACCTGCTCCTTCAGGAGTGTGTGTGTGTGTGTGTGTGTCTGCAGACCTGCTCCTTCAGGAGTGTGTGTGTGTGTGTGTGTGTCTGCAGACCTGCTCCTTCAGGAGTGTGTGTGTGTGTGTGTGTCTGCAGACCTGCTCCTTCAGGAGTGTGTGTGTGTGTGTGTGTGTGTGTCTGCAGACCTGCTCCTTCAGGAGTGTGTGTGTGTGTGTGTGTGTGTGTGTGTGTGTGTGTGTGTGTGTGTGTGTGCAGACCTGCTCCTTCAGGAGTGTGTGTGTGTGTGTGTGTGTGTGTGTGTGTGTGCAGACCTGCTCCTTCAGGAGTGTGTGTGTGTGTGTGTGTGTGTGTGTGTGTGTCTGTGTGCAGACCTGCTCCTTCAGGAGTGTGTGTGTGTGTGTGTGTGTGTGCAGACCTGCTCCTTCAGGAGTGTGTGTGTGTGTGTGTGTGTGTGTGTGTGTGCAGACCTGCTCCTTCAGGAGTGTGTGTGTGTGTGTGTGTGTGTGTGTGTGCAGACCTGCTCCTTCAGGAGTGTGTGTGTGTGTGTGTGTGTGTGTGTGTGTGTGTGCAGACCTGCTCCTTCAGGAGTGTGTGTGTGTGCGTGTGTGTGTGTGTGTGTGTGTGCAGACCTGCTCCTTCAGGAGTGTGTGTGTGTGTGTGTGTGTGTGTGTGTGTGCAGACCTGCTCCTTCAGGAGTGTGTGTGTGTGTGTGTGTGTGTGCAGACCTGCTCCTTCAGGAGTGTGTGTGTGTGTGTGTGTCTGCAGACCTGCTCCTTCAGGAGTGTGTGTGTGTGTGTGTGTGTCTGCAGACCTGCTCCTTCAGGAGTGTGTGTGTGTGTGTGTGTGTGTGTGTGTGCAGACCTGCTCCTTCAGGAGTGTGTGTGTGTGTGTGTGTGTGTGTGTGCAGACCTGCTCCTTCAGGAGTGTGTGTGTGTGTGTGTGTGTGTGTGTGTGTGCAGACCTGCTCCTTCAGGAGTGTGTGTGTGTGTGTGTGCAGACCTGCTCCTTCAGGAGTGTGTGTGTGTGTGTGTGTGTGCAGACCTGCTCCTTCAGGAGTGTGTGTGTGTGTGTGTGTGTGTGTGTGTGTGTGTGTGTGTGTGCAGACCTGCTCCTTCAGGAGTGTGTGTGTGTGTGTGTGTGTGTGTGTGTGTGTGCAGACCTGCTCCTTCAGGAGTGTGTGTGTGTGTGTGTGTGTGCAGACCTGCTCCTTCAGGAGTGTGTGTGTGTGTGTGTGTGTGTGCAGACCTGCTCCTTCAGGAGTGTGTGTGTGTGTGTGTGTGTGTGTGTGTGTGTGTGTGTGTGAGCTTGAGATTGAGGAGATCAGACCTGCTCCTTCAGGAGTGTGTGTGTGTGTGTGTGTGTGTGTGTGTGTGTGTGTGTGTGTGTGTGCAGACCTGCTCCTTCAGGAGTGTGTGTGTGTGTGTGTGTGTGTGTGTGTGTGTGTGTGTGTGTGTGTGTGCTTGAGATTGAGGAGATCAGACCTGCTCCTTCAGGAGTTTGTGTGTGTGTGTGTGTGTGTGTGTGTGTGTCTGCAGACCTGCTCCTTCAGGAGTGTGTGTGTGTGTGTGTGTGTGTGTGTGTGTGTGTGTGTGTCTGCAGACCTGCTCCTTCAGGAGTGTGTGTGTGTGTGTGTGTCTGCAGACCTGCTCCTTCAGGAGTGTGTGTGTGTGTGTGTGTGTGCAGACCTGCTCCTTCAGGAGTGTGTGTGTGTGTGTGTGTGTCTGCAGACCTGCTCCTTCAGGAGTGTGTGTGTGTGTGTGTGTGTGCAGACCTGCTCCTTCAGGAGTGTGTGTGTGTGTGTCTGCAGACCTGCTCCTTCAGGAGTGTGTGTGTGTGTGTGTGTGTGTGTCTGCAGACCTGCTCCTTCAGGAGTGTGTGTGTGTGTGTGTGTGTGTGTGTGTGTGTGTGTGTGTCTGCAGACCTGCTCCTTCAGGAGTGTGTGTGTGTGTGTGTGTGTGTGTGTGTGTGTGTGTGTGTGTGTGTGTGTGCAGACCTGCTCCTTCAGGAGTGTGTGTGTGTGTGTGTGTGTGTGTGTGTGTGTGTGTGTGTGTGTGTGCAGACCTGCTCCTTCAGGAGTGTGTGTGTGTGTGTGTGTGTGTGTGTGTGTGTGTGTGTGTGTGTGTGTGTGTGTGTGTCTGCAGACCTGCTCCTTCAGGAGTGTGTGTGTGTGTGTGTGTGTGTGTGTGTGTGTGTGTGTGTGTGTGTGTGTCTGCAGACCTGCTCCTTCAGGAGTGTGTGTGTGTGTGTGTGTGTGTGCAGACCTGCTCCTTCAGGAGTGTGTGTGTGTGTGTGTGTGTGTGTGTGTGTGTGTGCAGACCTGCTCCTTCAGGAGTGTGTGTGTGTGTGTGTGTGTGTGTGTGTGTGTGTCTGCAGACCTGCTCCTTCAGGAGTGTGTGTGTGTGTGTGTGTGTGTGTGTGTGTGTGTGTGTGTGTCTGCAGACCTGCTCCTTCAGGAGTGTGTGTGTGTGTGTGTGTGTGTGTGTGTGTGTGTGTGTGTCTGCAGACCTGCTCCTTCAGGAGTGTGTGTGTGTGTGTGTGTGTGTGTGTGTGTGTGTGTGCAGACCTGCTCCTTCAGGAGTGTGTGTGTGTGTGTGTGTGTGTGTGTGTGTCTGCAGACCTGCTCCTTCAGGAGTGTGTGTGTGTGTGTGTGTGTGTGTGTGTGTGTGTGTGTGTGTGTGTGTGTGTGTGTGCAGACCTGCTCCTTCAGGAGTGTGTGTGTGTGTGTGTGTGTGTGTGTGTGTGTGTGTGTGTGTGTGTGTGTGTGTGCAGACCTGCTCCTTCAGGAGTGTGTGTGTGTGTGTGTGTGTGTGTGTGCAGACCTGCTCCTTCAGGAGTGTGTGTGTGTGTGTGTGTGTGTGTGTGTGTGTGTGTGTGTGTGTGTGTGTGTGCAGACCTGCTCCTTCAGGAGTGTGTGTGTGTGTGTGTGTGTGTGTGTGTGTGTGTGTGTGTGCAGACCTGCTCCTTCAGGAGTGTGTGTGTGTGTGTGTGTGTGTGTGTGTGTGTGTGTGTGTGTGTGTGTGTGTGTGCAGACCTGCTCCTTCAGGAGTTTGTGTGTGTGTGTGTGTGTGTGTGTGTGTGTGTGTGTGTGTGTGTGTGTGCAGACCTGCTCCTTCAGGAGTTTGTGTGTGTGTGTGTGTGTGTGTGTGTGTGTGTGTGCAGACCTGCTCCTTCAGGAGTTGTTCACAGGCCTCGTGAAGCGTTCCAGTCTTGTTGGACACGAAGAGATACTGCTTCTGCAGAGAGTCCAGGTGCTCCAGCGCCGCGTTCACGTCGCTCAGGATCGCGTCGCACTGCTCCTGATACCCGTTCAGCACGTCTCGGGTCCTCCTGTGGAGGCGAGGCCCATCGCACTCAGGTCAAGTCACCTTTAACTTCACATTCAAGGACTTTCCAGGTCCAATACCCTCAAATTCAAGGACTTAATGTGGGACACGTTTCATTTCTGCCTATTTTTGGTATAAATAATCAGCTCAGTTCTCATATAGTGGTGTCATTAATAATATTGTTGAATATTAAATGTCCCCAACTAAGCTACTGATCCAACATCAGCTTTTAGTGTAACTGCTCATATATGCTCACAATCATTTAAGAAATAGTTAAAAGACAGTAAAGTCAGGGCTAACTGTGAACTATAACAATGACAATGTTAAGTTGAACCACTCCTCCTAATAATGTAAAACTGACGTGTGCACACGGAGAACTGGGAGAGATCGGACAGGAACACACACCTGTACTTACTGGCTTCATCCTGATCCATCTGAACCTGCAGCTTCGAGAACCAGGAGAAAAACTGACACACAGATGATGTCATTAGTCATGTGATGATGATGTCATTGGTCATTTGTGCAATGAAACAACAGACACAAAAACACAAACTACAGAGTCTGTGAACGCTTTCATTCGTCGAGAGTAAGAGTGTAATATTTTATTATTATTCATTTTATTATATTATTTATGTAACTAAATATAATTTATTTATTTATTTTTTACTTGTTTTAATCGTATTTATTTATTTTTTCAATTATATTTATTTATTTACTTTTATTTTATTTATTTACTGTATAAAATACTGAGATAAACAACATACTCCGACCATTTCTGCCGTTTATAATATGAATATTATTCACATTATGTGAGTTTTATGTACATCAGTGTCCAGAAGTGACTCTACAAGTTTGATTAACCCATCAAAATATGAGGAAAATATGATTTTTTTTTTTAAGTAGGCCAATGTTAAATATGAGGGAAGAACAAACACTAAACTTGGCTAAATATTTAATCTGACAAAAGTAATATTCAAACTTCAGCACTGATTATACAGCACTAATAAAAGTGTGTATGTACAGCTACAGGATTTATTTTACTATGCAAACACTGACTACAACATAATCAGTTATTAATATTTGGTTGGTTCTCTCTTGTTTTTGGATGTGTTCATAATGTCTTTGTATGACAGTCTGGACAAAACTGATGTCGCACAATTTGACATGTTTCATTGCATTATCATCACAAAACAATCGACTCCAATCACAACTACACAATATGACTACAAAATAATAATAATATTTGAATAAAGGGTGAAGATGACAATTTAACTGGGCTGGATATCACTTTTGAACACGACTGTATGTTGCACTTAATGTCTAATAATTTAACTGGAACTGGACTTTATGTGTGACCCTGATCACAAACACAGTCTCGAGTCGCACGGGTTTATCTGTGGCAATAGACAACAATACACTGTACGGGTCACAATTATAGGTTTTTCTTTTATGCCAAAAATCATTAGGATATTAAAGTAAAGATCATGAAGATATTTTGTACATTTCCAACCATAAATATATACAATTTTTATTTCTGTGAGTGAATGCTGCACAATCGCCAACATAAATGAACAACTTTAAAAGAGATTTTCTCAATGTTTCAATTTTTTTGCACCCTCAGATTCCAGATTTACAAATAGATGTATCTCGACCAAATATTGTCCTTATTATATTATTATAATAGGTTATTTATTCAGCTTTCAGATGATGTATAAATCTCAATTTCTAAAAATCGACCCTTGTGAGTGTTTTTGTGGTCCAGGGTCACATTGTGCATGAAATAACATCAGAAAGTGGTGTGTGTGTGTGTGTGTGTGTGTGTGTGTGTGTGTCAGTGGTGTGTGTGTGTGTGTGTGTGTGTGTGTGTGTGTGTGTCAGTGGTGTGTGTGTGTGTGTCAGTGGTGTGTGTGTGTGCGCACCTGCTGGGCCGTCTGGATGGTGTGTGTGTGTGTGTGTGTGTGTGTGTGTGTGTGTGTGTGTGTGTGTGTGTGTACGTGCGCACCTGCTGGGCCGTCTGGATGGTGTGTGTGTGTGTGTGTGTGTGTGTGTGTGTGTGTGTGTGCGCACCTGCTGGGCCGTCTGGATGGTGTGTGTGTGTGTGTGTGTGCGCACCTGCTGGGCCGTCTGGATGGTGTGTGTGTGTGTGTGTGTGTGTGTGTGTGTGTGTGTGTGTGTGTGTGTGTGCGCACCTGCTGGGCCGTCTGGATGGTGTGTGTGTGTGTGTGTGTGTGTGTGTGTGTGTGTGTGTGTGTGTGTGTGTGTGTGTGCGCACCTGCTGGGCCGTCTGGATGGTGTGTGTGTGTGTGTGTGTGTGTGTGTGTGTGTGTGTGTGTGTGTGTGTGCGCACCTGCTGGGCCTGCTGGGCCGTCTGGATGGTGTGTGTGTGTGTGTGTGTGTGTTTGTGTGTGTGCACCTGCTGGGCCGTCTGGATGGTGTGTGTGTGTGTGTGTGTGTGTGTGTGTGTGTGCACCTGCTGGGCTGTCTGGATGGTGTGTGTGTGTGTGTGTGTGTGTGTGTGTCAGTGGTGTGTGTGTGTGTGTGTGTGTGTGTGTGTGTCAGTGGTGTGTGTGTGTGTGTGTGTGTGTGTGTGTGTGTGTGTGTGTGTGTGTGTCAGTGGTGTGTGTGTGTGTGTGTGTGTGTGTCAGTGGTGTGTGTGTGTGTGTGTGTGTGTCAGTGGTGTGTGTGTGTGTGTGTGTGTGTGTGTGTCAGTGGTGTGTGTGTGTGTGTGTGTGTGTGTGTGTGTGTGTGTGTGTGTGTGTGTGTGTGTGTGTGTGTGTGTGTGTGTGTGTGTGCACCTGCTGGGCCGTCTGGATGGTGTGGTTCTCCAGCTCCAGCATCTGGAAGCCCTGCAGAAGAGCCGCCTCGGTGGACTCGGGGAGAGTGGCTGAGAAGCACGAGCGCAGAGAGCGAGACGTCAGGCCGCAGATGTCCTCGATCGGAAGCTGACCAAACATTCACAAACATTAAACATTTCATTTAATATTCAACAATATTATTGATCTCCTGCACTGACTCCATTATATGAGAACTGGACGATGACATCACGGTTTTCTCCAGAGCGGATATATTTATATAAATGAACTAAAATTAATAACTTTTTCCAACAGGAATGAACCATCTGAACTTACTCCCGCTGGACTGACGCTCTTCTCTTCTGGACACACACTCTGTTGCATTAGTACAGTCATTAGAGTATTAGTAGACTGACTGCTCAATATCTGATCACACTTTATTTGATTCTCTCAACAGATATTCTACTTTACACCTACAGCTCAACTAGCACCCCCTTATTTAGGCCATAGGGGTTCTGCTGGCTTGTTAACCCTTGCTTAGACTAAACTTAGGCGATTTCAATAGTTATCAAAGTTAAATGCAAGTGTGGTTTAGCTAAACAGACTCATTTGCATACTGAATGATGTTATACGTGGCAAGCTTCCACAACAGATCGTGACACACTAACCCATCTAACCCGGGCTCGAGCTGATCCGAGTGCACCACAGAGCTGAAGTGTGTGTGTGTATAGAGAATGTTGTGTGTGTGATGTTAGCAGACAGGCTACACCTGCACTACAGAGCAGAAGTGTGTGTGTAGAGAATGCTGTGTGTGTGTGATGTTAGCAGACACCTCAGCGGGAAGAAGCGTCTCTTCTGCGGCTGCGCGGATCTCCAGAACCGAGTCGGTCTGTTTGTCCGTTAACGGCGCCATTGGATCCGCGCGACGGTCCCAGTGTGAGAGTTTCTCTCGGGTTTCTTTATCAGTGAGTTCTAGGAGACTCTGTTCTGTGGAAGACGCCATAATGGACAACAACAATCGACGTCACCTACACGGACGCTACTTCCGTGTGGGGCGGAGTCAATGCGCCGGCGACCAATCAGTGAACGGCGTTCACTTCCTCGTCACCATCAGATAATAAATTAATTTAAACAACGTCATTATATTTCAGGTATATAAAAAAGGAAAGAAAATAAACAGAGTACCTTTGTAAAGAAACTCGCGTATTATTGTAGAAAATATATTCTACTAAAAAAAAATATATGACCTTTAAAGGATTTTGAAAGTCTCTTCTGCTCACCAAAACTGCATTTATTTGATCAAAAATACAGTAAAACAGTGAAATATTACTCCAGTGTAAATCATCTGTTCTCTATGTGAATATACAGTAAAGTGTAATTTATTCCTGTGATCAAAGCTGAATGTTCAGCATCATTACTCCAGTCTTCAGTGTCACATGATCCTTCAGAAATCACTCTAATATGAGGATTTGATGATCAAGAAACATTTATGATTATTATCAGTGTTGAAAACAGTTGTGCTGCTGCATATTTATGTGGAAATTGTGATACTTTTTTCAGGATTCATTGATGAATAAAAATAAACAGCATTTATTTGAAAAATAAAACTGAAATGTAACAAATTTCTATTTTATTTTTGATCAAATAAATGAGGAGAGAAGAAGAGACATTAAAAACTGAAATGTTTCCAAACTTTTGTCTGGTACTGTGTGTGTGTGTGTGTGTATGAGTATATATCAGATATTAATGATTGGAGCCTATAAAGTTTAAAGGGGGGGTGAAATGCTCATTTTCACTCAATCTCCTGTTAATCTTGAGTACCTATAGAGTAGTATTGCATCCTTCATATCTCCAAAAAGTCTTTTAGTTTTATTATATTTATAAGAGAAAATAGGCTGTACCGAGTCTTTCCGGAAAAAAACGAGCGTCTGGAGGCGGGCCGTGTGGGCGGAGCCAGAGCCATAGAGAGAATCCGTCGATCTGGGCTTTGTTTATAAAACATTCATCGTTGAAATGCAGGGAACAAACAGTCTACACAACTCGTTTCTGCATCCACTGTTCCTAACGCTGGGTTCTTTGGTAAGCTTTCCCTCACCAAAAACACTTTGGAGACACTATGCAGCGCTGCCGATGATTTCCTGTTGAAGCGCGTTGAGGTGCGCGGTCTCGCTCTCCTCTGGTCGACGTGTGCGCGGTCGCGCTTTTCCGGGAGAAATGGTCATATAAGGAGTTCCACTCTGGTCTACGTCATTAGATCCACGGTCAAAAAAAAAACAGCCGAAACTTGTACCAACCCGGAAGTAAGATTTTCGGCACAGAAATTCTCCGTTATTCGTCCAAAATATTTTTAAAAAACTTTGGCCATGTTAAGCATGAGAATCCATCTCTTTAACACTGTAAACAACTCTGAATACATGAAACACCATTGTACCCCCCCCTTTAACTTTAAAAGCTTCAGTATTTTAATCTTCCATTGTACAGCACAAATATCTGAATATTTGGAGTGTCATCATATTTAATATTTAGAGGCAATCAATCACACTGATAATGGGACAAACTATTTTATTATTCCAGGGCAGGACATTTTTCACAATTTTGTTTTAACTCAGGGGAAAAAAAAATCATTTGAAATACAAAATATAAGTGTAACACTGTACATTGAACAAGATTTTAGAAGCATTTCCAGAAAAGGGCACAAAGTAAAGTAAAGTAAATCATGCATAAGTGCAGCAGGAGCTCCTCAATCTGCAATAAGACATTTATAATAAAACACTGATTTAGCGTTCAGCTGATCCCTTTATCAACACACACCTCAGTTAAATAATTACTCCACTATAAAGGATATATATCCATACTTTCATGTCACACATGATAAGCAAAGCGGGGCCAAAAATAATAATTTCAGAAATTAAATTAATCAAATGAAACGTCACAGTTTTCAGAGTTGCAGAGTAAAGGTCGGATACACAAAAGTGCAGGTTTAATAAATGTCTCTGTTCAGAACAGCTCCATAAAAGTGTTCAGCAACTGCATGTAAATGACTCATTATTACTATTATTATTGACTCATTATTCACTAAGACTGGCAGAAGTTAAAGGGCTGTGTGTGAGAACTGTTCATGTATTCATCTTTCTTTATTGCCAATGTGTGAACTAGCTCGTTTCTGCCACAGAATACAAAAATAAAACAGGTAATTCTGACTTTGTATCAAACAATTGCAACTTTTTTTCTCAGAATTGCATGTTTTTATATCGCAATTCTGACTTTATAACACGCAGTTCTGAGAAATACAGTCGCACTTCTCTTTTAAAATGTTTAATTCTGTGGCGGACACGAGCTTCCATAGAGAACATCTCGTAAGGAAACCAAGAAACGTCCTCGACTGCCCGGGTCGTCTCTGAAAACCTGTCGACTGAGGTTTAAGTTTATTACAAGGGTTTCTCAATCCCACACACAGACCCTTTAAGAGAAAAATTGTATTAAAAAAAAGTGAAAACAACCTTATTTCCGAGATAAAGCAGTGTAAACTGTGAGTGTGTCTATAGTTGATGAGGTTTAAGCACTGAAGATTTAATCAAACATTTGCTGTATTTTCTTTTATTGTGCACAGTCACTCTGTTGTTTGTGTGCTTCTATATCTGCATTCAAATCATTGTTTTTTCTAATATTGAGGATCAGAAGAGTAAATCGTGTGATTCCAGTTCATGAATAACGTCTCATACTAAAACCCTACAGATCGAGTAAATAAAGTGAGTCGAGGTGCAGGAGGCAGAAGAGTCATACATAATTCGACTATTATCATTCAAGGTGCTTAATTATGGGATGTAGGTCAAGCGAGTATTATGAGGTGAACCCGGGAAGAGTATAGTGAACTACATGTGTTTATTTGTGCCGTTCTGCAGGTTTTACACCGGTATTAACATGCATCTCATCTGTCAGGAGAAACACGTCACTGTTCAGCTCAAGACAATAATATAACTCATATTTATCATCATATGTGCTCAGATGATTGACTATATTAAGAATTGCAAAAAAAAAAAAAATTGTATGGAAAGTTTTCTGAAATGTTTAAATATGCAAATGAGGCATTATCTAATTTAAAAAGCACTCATTTGCATACATTTCCAGAGCAGAAATCAATTGATAAAACCAGATTCATAATTCACAGAGGGGATTATTGATTTATCTTGTTATCACTGCATTTTTGCTCTTAAATACTGTAAACAGACTGGTGAAACAAATCTGGTGAATTATATCTGAACACCTTCAGAATATAGATATGAATAAAACTGTAAAGTTTGTTGTGTGTAAAGAGATTTCTGACTGTGTTGAGACTGAAACTGACAGACGCGAATAGATAAAGTGCAATAAAATAAACACTTTAAAGTGCATTTTCTTTCCACTAATCTGAAAAACACGTTATGAAAAGCCAAATAGCCTTGAAATTGAGCAGTGCATGCAAATAAAAAATAAAAATATGTTTGCCTTAAAGGGACAGTTCACCCAAAAATAAAAATACTCTCATCATTTATTCGCGCTCATGTCGTTCCGAACCCTCCTTCATCTTTAGAACACACACACAACAGAGATTTCTGTCCCTCCATCTAAAGTCTGTTCACCCAAAACTTGCTTCCATACATTCATAAAGAGATGGTAAAATAAGTCAATATCAGTCGAGCGGTTTGATCCAAGTCTCATTCATATGGATTTATTTTAGCATCTCTTTATGAATGTTCTGAGTGATTTCTCAGATTTCATTAAAAATATCCTTGTTAGCCTTTCTCAGATGAAGGAAAGTCTTACAGGTCTGGAGCGACATGACGACAGAATGATCATTTTCAGGTGAACTGGCCCTTTAAATCTGCACTTCATCCAGGGTTGCCAAGTTTGCGGTTTTCCTGTGGGATTAGGCTACTTGTAGTAAACGCTTGCAGTTTAAAGATACACTGACGTGTTTTGGCCTGTTTTTGATTGGCGTTTGCACTGGTTCTGGTACACTGACGTGTTTCTGATTAGCGTTTGCACTGGTTCTGGTACACTGACGTGTTTTGGCCTGTTTTTGACTGGTACACTGACGTCATCTAAACGCATGTTAACAGCAGGCGTGTGACGGAGGCTCGTGACGTGGGTTCAGTCGTGCGCGTCGCCGGTCTCCAGGTGGTCGGGAATGGGCAGCCCGGTCAGGACGGTCAAGCACTTGTTCCACACGCTGAAGACGGGGCAGATGGGCTGAGAGAAAGAGATGTCGAAGGTGTGGAGGTGCTGTGTTCCTGCGGCGTCGTAGAATGCCAGCGACCCGGAGTCGTAGTCAAGCAGAACGCCCAGGCGCCGCATGTGCGGAGACGGCTCGATGGGGAACTCTTTACTGTTGTGACGCACGGCCCACGAGGTGTTGCAGCGACTCAAGACCCACGACGTCGAGTCCTTCCCCACCCAGCCGTGTTTGGGAGCCGATTTATATGCGATACCAATCGCAAACCTGTGAGAAATGACAGAGCATCAATACAGAGCTATCATCACAGCTGTAACATTTACAGTTCAGATCTATTAGGAGATTCTGAACAACGTCAGATCTGCTCACCTAGGCTGATACAGAACAGTGAAATATTACAACATAGCTAGCTAGTGCTGGGCAACGATTCATCGCGATTCATTGCATCCAAAATAAAAGTCTGTTTACATAATATATGTGTATGTACTATGTATAATTATTTTGTATATATAAATAGTCTCGGTTACATATGGTAACCCTCGTTCCCTGAGGGAGGGAACAGAGACGTACGTCGTGGTGACCGACGAATAGGAATCTCGCTAGAGAGGCCAATCTACTTCGAGTGAAACTCGACACAAGCTTCCGTTTAGGAGCAGCCGTGGAGAATATATACACATGGGATCCCCGTAGGGTCACACATATGGGACCCAGAACCCGGTTCTCAAGGATTCAGCGGATAAAGGCCTGGCACCGGACGCTCCGCCATGTCTGGGCCGAGGGTGTTGGAGGACTCAACAGGTTTGACTCTGGAGCAATAAGGATGCACAGTAGGGTGCAGCAAGCACTCACAGTGCTTCTACCCGTTTAGGGTGAGAACATGGGAGGACACGGCCTCTACATGTAGGCTATAGTATCTAGCGAACGTGTTAGGTGTCTCCCAGCCCGCAGCTCTACAGATATCTGTTAGCGAGGAGCCACGTGCCAGCACCCAGGAGGATGCAACGCCTCTCGAGGAGTGTGCATGCAACCTGAGCGGGCAGGGCATACCTTGAGCTTGGTAAGCCAAAGCGATGGCATCCACTATCCAGTGGGCCATCCTCTGCTTGGAGACAGCCTTTCCCTTCTGCTAGCCTCCGTAACAGACAAAGAGCTGGTCTGAGGTCCTGACGCTTTGAGTTCTGTCCACGTGCATACGCAGAGGGCGAACGGGACAGAGCAAAGCCAGGGCTGGGTCTGCCTCCTCCAGGGGCAGCACTTGCAGGTTCACTACCTGATCTCTAAAGGGAGTGGTAGGAACAACAACATGGTTGTCACCCGGCCCGAACTCTAGGCACGATTCGTCGACCGAAAATGCTTGCAGGTCCCCTACCCTCTTGATCGAGGCCAGTGCAATCAGCAGCAAAGTCATTAACCCTCTAGGGTCTGAGCAGTTTTCTGGGCCCTTGAGATGTTCTGACATGCCCTGACATTTGTGCTTTTTTCAGTTGCTTATAAACATATTAATGGCAAATGTGTAAATTCACTCTATAAAGCACAAACAGGGCTACCATAATATGTGAGCCACGTGTATGTACATGTTTTCATTTTTGAGAGAATAATGTTTATGCGTGGATATTGAAAAAACTAAAAACTAAAATTTCTGAAATAAGGCCACAAAACACATAGTAAATATGTGTCAATAAGACTTTTGACTAATAGATGTCGTCGCCTATAGTATTTTCTTCAAAATTATGTGAAAATAGTCTTGCTTTATCGTTCAAATAAAACCATGCATTGATTTAAATTGATGTTAAACAGGTTTTGCTTGGAAAGCCAATATGCGAGGGGGCGTGAACGAGGAGTGGTTTACACCTGAAATTACAATGTCCCATCCCACTCTGCATAATGACTCTGCATAATGACTCTGTATAATGATGAGCCATTCACACAGGTGTGACACTGACTGAGCCACAATGCAAGGACAAAAGATATATTTAGAAGAAGACTTATATTGACCATTTAAGATTTTGCTTACATCTATCTTGTAAATATGTTTTGCTATTTTATTAAAAAGGTTACAATTACAACAATAATTACAATTTCAACAATATTTCAAGTGTACTCTTTCTTTGTAAAAAAAAATGATTAGGCCTACATTTTATCTGTATTCATTAGTTTGAATATAATCAACACTGGAACAGCTAACATCTTAGTTGATGACTTTATTTTTGACAAAAATAGTATACAGTACAGTAAAAACTATACCCAAATCTAGTCAACAAGATGTTGTCTTTCATATTTCGCCTGACTGTAACGTTGTTTTCATGAAATATTAGGGCATATTGTTCATTTGCAGTTTAATACGTTGCTTATACAAATAGCCTACATTTTATTTCAACATATTTCAGTCGATTTTTACTTATCTCAGTATAGCAATACAGTTTGCTAAAACATCATCATTCATTCACACACGCGATTTAAATTTAAACTGTCTTTGCCAGCTGTGGTAAACAGCGCGCATCTCTGCCGTTCATTCATTCATAAACAGAAACCCACGTGAAGAAATTCACGTGAGAAGGAAAAAACTTACTAGTATTCCTCAGCTCGCTCCTCAATATACCCGCACTTCTGAGAGACTTTTTCCATTATTATTATTATTCCTCACAGCGCTGCAAGACAGTGTTAAAATAATGATCTGAAATAAACTTGTGTTTTCTCGAGCTGATATGGGGGTGTTCACAGGATTGCGCGGATTGCCTCAGTAATTTGCGTTTGAATAGCGCGCGCTCTCCGTGGGAGGAGTCACATTACTGAATCAGCTGTAATGAGCTCGACTGGAATCGCTCTCTTTTAATACAGATTTCACAAGATGAGAATATTTTTTTTCTCACAAGATGAGAAATGTTTTTTATATAAATTACTTCATTTAAAAGAAGAGAATTAAAGCTTCATGCCTGTGTGACTGTATGCCTGTTTGACTGAGTATTCGCTGAGTTATGGTTCAATTTCGGACGCGTTTCAGAATGGACTACACTGGCAGAGAGAAGGCAGAACTCGCATCACGTTTATTTTTCTTTATTTGGCAAAAAGCACAACACTTTGTTTTTATTGTGAGTATACACAAAAATAATACACATTTAACAGAATCGATTGATGTATGAAACTTGTTTTGTAAAATCAAAGTCAAAAGAGTATTTCGGGTCTCAATTCAACTCATAAGGAAAAAAGCGAGCAGATCACGCCGGCGTGATCTCCGACCTCTGAGGGTTAAACATGTTCAAGCAGTTCAGCACCGACTGAGCGCGTTGCTCTGTGAGGCGCGCTGTCTGTGCGACCGAATCCAACTCCATACCGAGAAAAGAGATCTTCTGCACGGGGGCAAGTTTGCTCTTTTCCCAGTTGACCTGAAGGCCCAGCTGGCTGAGGTGCCTGAGCACAAGGTCCCTGTGTTCGCATAACTGATCTCTCGTGTGCTAGTATGAGCCAGTCGTCGAGATAGCTGAGAATGTGAACGCCCTGTTCTCTCATGGGAACAAGGGCCCCCTCCGTGACTTTCGTGAAGACACGGGGAGACAGGGACAGCCCGAAGGGCAGGACCTTGTACTGATATGCTCGACCCTCAAACGCAAAGCGCAGAAACGGCCTGTGTCGTGGAAGAATCGAGACATGAAAGTACGCGTCCTTCAAGTTGATCTCTGCAAACCAGTCTTGGGGACGGATGCACTCGAAAATGCGTTTCTGCGTAAGCATTTTGAACGGTAGCTTGTGGAGGCTCCGATTCAAAACTCGCAGGTCCAAGATCGGTCGTAACCCACCACCTTTCTTGGGTACAATGAAGTAGGGACTGTAGTGCCCTGACCTCATATCGGCTGGAGGGACCGGCTCTATCGCGTCCTTCACCAGTAGGACTGTGATCTCCGCGCACAAGACATGAGCATCGGCTGCTCTCACTGTAGTGGAGTGGATGGCCCGAAACTTGGGGGGATGCCGGGCGAACTGAATCGCATAGCCGAGCCGAGCCTAATGGTCCGAATGAGCCAGCGAGATGGACTGGGGAGCGCTAACCAGGCTCGTAGAGACCGTGTAAGCGGGACCAAAGGGACCGTAGGCGTACCCCGGAGTGGGGCAGCGAGGTAGAACACAGGGACTCGGCTCGGGAGGCTCTCTCTGGGAGGCGGCCCGTAGCGGAGTCTGAGTGTGCTGTGCAACACTTACCTGGTTCCACGAGGCAGGAGGTGCAGGAGGCGGCTTGGTTGCGTTTTCGAACTGCACACTGGTGTCTGCTGGTGATAGAAGAGGCGGATGAGAGTGGTGAGGATTCTCTCCCCCCACTGCTCTCCGTGCCCTCTTCGGACCCAGAGATGGAAGAAACTGCTCTTTTACTGAAATTTTGATGGCAGGATGTGTTTGATGGCCTCAGTCTGCTTTTGTACAGCCGAGAACTGCTGGGCAAGTTCTCGACCATGTCGCTGAAGAGGCCGGTCTGGGACACGGGGGAGATAAGGAACCGGAGCTTGTCGGTCTCCCCCATGTCGGCCAGACACAGCCAGAGATGGCGTTCCTGGACCACCAAGGTGGACATCGCACGACCCACGTGCAGTCACCTTCGCCGCATGAAGCGCAAGGTCCATCGCGATACGAAGTTCCTGGAGAACTTGGGGATCATGACCACCCTCGTGCAGGACCTTCAGTGCCTTGGCCTGATGGACCTGCAGCAACGCCATGGCGTGCACGGCAGAGGCAGCTTCCCCACAGGCCTTGTAAGCCTTGCCGGTTAAATCCGACGAGTACTTACAGGCCTGGGAGGGAAGACACGGTTCTCCGCGCCAAGTGCAGTTAAGGCACAGCTGCATAGCAACGGCCCGTTCCACTGGCGGGATACGCGTGTATCCCTTAGCCTCCCGCCATCAAGGGTGGTGAGGGAGGAGGAGCCACCGGAACGGTTTCTGGCATTAAAAGGTGCCATCCCCGTAAGCTCCTCATGCACTTCCGGGAAGAAAGGCACTAGGGTGGGTTGCTGAGAACCAGCGCGTGCCACCCCGAGATAACAATCGTCCAACCTCGAGGGTTCGGGACACGGTGGAGGGTTCCACATGAGCCCTACCCCGTTGGCGGCCCGGGAAAGCATGGCCATCATCTCCGGGTCCGTCTCGGGCACCGCTGACACACCCGAATGAGGTAGTGGCGCCGCATCGTCATCCGTGGAGAAGTCTGACCCACCCTCCGATGCAGCGATCAACATCTGGTCTTCGCGGGGAGCACCAAAGGAGACAACCGGTACACACCGCGAGGATGGTCCAGCGTTCTCCAATGGCGG
>NC_138226.1:668643-701143 GCF_964197995.2 Scardinius erythrophthalmus
ATCAGCTGTGTTCAAGTCAACAGCGTAGAAATATTCCTAATGCAGATTTTTTGCATTCGATGATGATGATTACTACAAAAAAAAAATATATATATATATATATGTATGTGTGTGTTTTTTTTTTTATTCCACAAAAAATATATTTTATACATTACATATACTGTATAAATTTGCAGGATTTTGTGATCTTGCGATCGATGCATTATTTGAATTTCCAGATTGCAATTCCAAAATGTAAAAAAAGTAATTATAATAATATATATATGTATGTATCATATATACCATATACTGTATACATACAGAGAGGGATTGTTTTTTTGGTTTTTTTTGAGGAAAAATGTTGAAATTGCAACCTGGAATATATATATATATATATATATATATATATATATATATATATATATTTTATTCAACAAAAAATGTATATTTTATACATTACATATACTGTATACATACAGAGAGTTTTTTTTTTGTGGAAAAATGTTGGAATTGCAACCTGGAAATTCAAATGATGCATTGATTGCAAGATCACAAAATCCGGGCGGCACTGATGTTTATATTTATATATATATATATGCAACAAATAAAATTCAGATCAATTCACACAAATTATATTTGTGAATAGAATGGCTTTATTTCAGTCAGACGGGGGAATAGCGTGTCTGGAATATCTGTGTGTGTGTGTGTGTGTGTGTGTGTAACTCACAGTGTCTGGAGTATCTGTGTGTGTGTGTGTGTGTGTAACTCACAGTGTCTGGAGTATCTGTGTGTGTGTGTGTGTGTGTGTGTGTGTGTAACTCACAGTGTCTGGAGTATCTGTGTGTGTGTGTGTGTGTGTGTAACTCACAGTGTCTGGAGTATCTGTGTGTGTGTGTGTGTGTGTGTGTGTAACTCACAGTGTCTGGAGTATCTGTGTGTGTGTGTGTGTGTGTGTGTGTAACTCACAGTGTCTGGAGTATCTGTGTGTGTGTGTGTGTGTGTGTGTGTGTGTGTGTGTGTGTGTAACTCACAGTGTCTGGAGTATCTGTGTGTGTGTGTGTGTGTGTAACTCACAGTGTCTGGAGTATCTGTGTGTGTGTGTGTGTGTGTGTGTGTGTAACTCACAGTGTCTGGAGTATCTGTGTGTGTGTGTGTGTGTGTGTGTGTGTGTGTGTGTGTAACTCACAGTGTCTGGAGTATCTGTGTGTGTGTGTGTGTGTGTGTGTAACTCACAGTGTCTGGAGTATCTGTGTGTGTGTGTGTGTGTGTGTAACTCACAGTGTCTGGAGTATCTGTGTGTGTGTGTGTGTGTGTGTGTGTGTAACTCACAGTGTCTGGAGTATCTGTGTGTGTGTGTGTGTGTGTAACTCACAGTGTCTGGAGTATCTGTGTGTGTGTGTGTGTGTGTAACTCACAGTGTCTGGAGTATCTGTGTGTGTGTGTGTGTGTGTAACTCACAGTGTCGGAGGAACAGATGTAGAGCGACGAGAGATGGCGTATTTTCACTGGGTTTAATAAAATTACTTACACGTCACACTCGTCCGCACACATGGGGATTGAGAGAGAAAAGCGTACAAGTAAACATTCAACTCTGGTCACAAAAAGAATGGGAAAATAAAAGAAAGTGTACAGAAGTCGGTAGAGCGGTTATCTCTCCTCCTCACCCGTCACATCTATCACTCACTCTCTCTCTACACATGTGCAGTTCTCAATGCACCTCGATCTACCGTAAATGCACAGAGTGAGCAGAAGCAGAAACGCTTCTCTGATGATCATAACGGCAGCCAGAGGTGCTTCTCGTGTTCCCCGTGCTTACACTCGGCCTCAGATCTGCCCGACACCAGCGGCTCGTTGCTCTTTAAGCACGCCGTGACCTTATTCCCTCAGTAAGCTCTTCTGTCTGCGCCTCTTCAGGCTATTCTACACTCATATTGTACTGATAATCCGCTCTACTTCTGTCTAATCCACACATCTACGCGGATACAAAACACAGCCACACATTTCTGACTCAATTCTGTTTTGCTTTTGTGTCATAACAGCATCACACCCCCGGCAGTGCTTTATGAAGTGCTGGATTTATTATAAAATCAGTTCCTGTTTTTCAGACAATGCCATTCGAGACGGATCCGGTGTTCTACAGACGGCTCATATGGAGCGAGTTTGAGCTTGTGTTGACTGGGTTTACTCACTGACGACGTTAGCCTGGCCGGTGGAGATGGTGTACTGGAGCTCGTATGAAACCACACTGAACTCGTCCTCTGATGTCCAGTGGACTGTGATGGTGTCGTGAGATGCCGTGCAAAGCTCCTCGCGGATGGTGGGAGCGTTCGGAGCTGCGACAAAACAACACATTTCACAAACATTTCAGTCCCAGAGCCAGTGCACTGCAAAAAATGCTTTTCTTACTTAGTATTTCTGTCTGGTTTCCAGTCCAAATATCTACAAATCCTTAAATCAAGATGCATTTACTAAAGTAGTAAAATGCCATAAAATATAATGTTTTGTTTTCTGGGGTGGAAATCTAGATTAAGTGAGTTTTTGCTTAAAAAAAGCTAAATTATCTGCCATTTTTTTCTGACCCCATTGGCAGATAATTTAGCTTTTTTTTAAGCAACAACTCACTTTATTTTGATTTATTTCCCCAGAAAACAAGACATAATATTTTATGGCATTTTACTACTATAGTAAATGCATCTTGATTTAAGGATTTGTAGATATTTGGACTGGAAACCAGACAAAACATTTTTTGCAGTGTATAACTCAAGCTTATGTTAGGTTAGGTCACACATCTCACGTGTGTGTCAGTATTCATGTTGTTCATGTATTATTCACACTGCACGCAGAAGAACAGAAACACACGCTTGACCTGCTGTGCATGCATTAACATGTAATATGTGCTCTTCTGTTAAGCACACTTTAATAATAGATGCAGAATTAATTTTTAAAGCCTTAATAAAAAATGTTTTTCTAAACTTGGGCTATTGTTGTTTACTTACAATATTTGTTCATTTAAAATGTAATTAAATTTTTTAATTATTTTTATTATTTAAAAAATATCTGCCAAAATGCGGACTGCCATCCGCGAACAGCCGCTGACTGTCTGACGGTGACACGGTTGAGACTCTCACAGCCTCATGAGGAGAAATGGAAACAAATGCTCACACAAAGTTTTGAACAAATCGTTTGAGTCAAAGATTCAATGACTCATTCATAAACAACTGTGTCATACCTGAACGAATCAGCCGTTTGAACGAATCGTTTGAATAAATGACTCAATGACTCACTCATTACGACGGTCACCTGCCGCCACCTACTGGCGGTTTAGTTTCATGTTTAAAAGTATCATTCTTTCCAATATAAACAAATATATACAAATATTTAAAACTATCTCATAACATTATTTAATACATTTGTAATTTTTCAGTGTAAATTATTGAATTTGATCGTAACAGCCATAGAGTGACTTATTATTCTAATTTAATTTATTGATCAAAATTAATCAATCAATTTAAATATATATTGAATATAAGCATTAAAATGATTAGGGAAAAATGCCCTTTATAAAGATTCAAATATCATAAATATACAGATTTAAATATGTCAAAGTTGACTGAACACTGATGAGAATATTGCTTCAGAATAAATTATATTTACAACACACAAAAAAATCCTATATTTTTCTGGACAAGCAAGTTTATACTTGGAGAAGTGAATGACCGATTTACTTATTCGAAGGACAAGCACATGAAAAGCCCTAATGTCGAGCCCTGAGTTATATTTTATATAGGCCAGTATTATGGGTATTTGGCGAGCCTGAGTGTAGTTTTACACATCAGTCTATTCTGTAAAGTTATTGATACTCAGAGTCTGGGAGTTTTGCACATTAATCTGACAATAAATGTGGCACACCCAGTTTTTCTTCTGCACACCCAGAGACTGGTTTCTGGCTAGGCTAGTGCTCAGACAGCTGGAGCAGTTTCACTTCATTAGCAGGAAATTATCTTCAAACTGTTGCTGCACCATGACATCAGAAAATAATTACATTTATAATAGAAAAATAAAGATATGATGTTGAAAGGAATTCTTGAATCAGCAAAGTAAAATGCTTTCCGTTAGATTTTGGAATATGCAGGCCACAGAAAAAAAAAAATCAAACATTTATGTTGGAAAAGTTCTTGAAGAAGAAACACTGAATTACTTTGAACAAGGAGAATCTACTTTTTTTATTATGGTTATTATTTTTTACATGTGTGTATATGTTGATTTGTTATTGTTAGATGTAGTGGAGAGTATATGTATATGAGTGAATAGATGCTGGTTTATATGTGTTGTATGGTTTTGATATGTCTTAACAAAAAATACAGTAATTAAAGTTAAAAAAAAAAGAAAACAAAGAAAAATAAAGATAGAACCATATATATATATATAATAGCTGCATGATTTTACATACAAAGCAAGTTCAGCATTGAACTAACCTGTGAGGTAATCCAGACCTTCCAGCATCTTCTTCTCTCTGGAAAAATCCAGTGCGAACGCGTCAAACGTGTCGTTCAGGTTGATCTCTGGAATCAGAACCTGTGAGGACGCGGTCGCCATTGAGACTCTGTAATTATATAACATGACATGGGTTAAGACAAACTAATTAATACCACAATTTGATGCATAAACTTATTTATTTACTTGCTCTATTTTTTTCTGCAAAAGTTGTTGCAGCCAAGTGTGTGTATCTGCAGGTCGGAGTAGTGGGAGTGCCAAAAGGTAGGAGGCGTGTCTAACAGTTGTGGGCGTGCCAAAATGTAGAGGGCGGATCAAAAGGTAGGGGGCGTGTCCAACAGTAAAGGGCGTGCTGAAAGGTAAGGTAGGGGGCGTGTCTAACAGTAGGGGCGTGCTGAAAGGTAAGGTAGGGGGCGTGTCCAACAGTAGTGGGCAGGCTGAAAGGTAGGGGGCGTGTCTAACAGTAGGGGGCGTGCTGAAAGGTAAGGTAGGGGACGTGTCCAACAGTAGTGGGCAGGCTGAAATGTAAGGTAGGAGCATGTCTATCAGTAGTGGGCGTGTCAAAAGGTAAGGTAGGGGGTGTGCTGAAATGTAAGGTAGGCGGCGTGTCCAACAGTAGTGGGCGTGCTGAAAGGTAGAGGCGTGTCTAACAGTAGCGGGCGTGCCGAAAGGTAGGGGGCGTGTCTAACAGTAGTGGGTGTGCTGAAATGTAGGAAGGTGTATCAAAAGGAAGGGGGCGTGCCGAACAGAAGTGGGCGTATCAAAAGGTAGGGGGCATGTCTAACAGTAGGGGCATGCTGAAAGGTAGGGGCGTGTCAAACGGTAGGGGGCGTGTCAAACAGTAGTGGGCATATCAAAAGGTAGGGTCTGTGTCTAACAGTAGGGGGCGTGCTGAAATGTAAGGTAGGGGGTGTCCAACAGTAGGGGGCGTGCTGAAAGGTAAGGTAGGAGGCGTGTCTAACAGTAGTGGGCATGCCAAAAAGGTAGGGGGCGTGTCTAACAGTTGTGGGTGTGCTGAACAGTAGGGGGCGTGCTGAAAAAAATAAGGTAGGGGGCATGTCCAACAGTAGGGGGCGTGCTGAAATGTAAGGTAGGGGGCGTGTCCAACATTAGGGGGCGTGCTGAAATGTAAGGTAGGGGGCGTGTCCAACAGTAGGGGGTGTGCTGAAATGTAAGGTAGGGGGCGTGTCCAACAGTAGGGGGTGTGCTGAAATGTAAGGTAGGGGGTGTGTCCAACAGTAGGGGGTGTGCTGAAATGTAAGGTAGGGGGCGTGTCCAACAGTAGGGGGTGTGCTGAAATGTAAGGTAGGGGGTGTGTCCAACAGTAGGGGGTGTGCTGAAATGTAAGGTAGGGGGTGTGTCCAACAGTAGGGGGTGTGCTGAAATGTAAGGTAGGGGGTGTGTCCAACAGTAGGGGGTGTGCTGAAATGTAAGGTACGGGGCGTGTCCAACAGTAGGGGGTGTGCTGAAATGTAAGGTACGGGGCGTGTCCAACAGTAGGGGGTGTGCTGAAATGTAAGGTACGGGGCGTGTCCAACAGTACGGGGCGTGTCATGTTTTGTCACCTCTCTGAGATGCTCTTTGCAGTCTGCAGGAATCGAGCGTGATCCGTCTCTTTCAGAGCTTGATCCGCTTGAGCAATGAGCGAGGACGATCTCTCCACAAACTGCTTACAGTTAGCTATCTGTTGAGCTAGCTTTCTCACCCGAACCACCTACACACACACACACACACACACACACTATGAGACTGAAAACAGGCTATTATGATTCAGATACACACACGTGCACACAGACTTTCTAAACCAGCAAATGATCATCCATTTTGTCATCAAATATAAAAGCATTGTGTAAACATAAATTCAGATGTGAAAACTAAATCTGTAATATCATAAGGCTGAATAACTAACCTCTGGCTCTGGCGATACATTAGTGAACTTTGACACTGACACGCAGTGAGGAAGGAAACACAGTTTCCTCTGAGAGAAAATCCCAAAGCCTTTTGTTCTTTCCCATTTAAGAACAACTCAGCATTAAAACCACATGAAGTAACTTTCGCAAGTAAGATGCTTTATCATGCTTCATTAAGATATTTACTTTTATTCAGCAAAGATGTGTTGAATTGATCAAAAGTGACAGTAAAGACATTTATAATGTTACAAACGATTATATTTCATAATCAGAAAGGCTTCATTTATATGATCAAAAATACAGTAAAAACAGTGAAATATTATTATAATTTAAATCATCTGTTCTCTATGTGAATATACAGTAAAGTGTAATTTATTCCTGTGATCAAAGCTGAATGTTCAGCATCATTACTCCAGTCTTCAGTGTCACATGATCCTTCAGAAATCACTCTAATATGAGGATCTGATGATCAAGAAACATTTATGATTATTATCAGTGTTGAAAATAGTTTAATTTCTGTGGAAAACAGGATACATTTTATTTCTCCGGATTCTTTAATGAATAGAAAGTTCAAGATTTATTTGAAATAGAATCTTTTGTAACATTATAATTGTCTTTACTGTCACTTTTGATCGATTGAATGCATCATTTCTTTACAAATGAGATAATTATGTTGATGATCGTACTTTTCCTTCTTTTATTTTGGTCCCGATGATTAGTCTTCTCTGCTGAACGATGTTTATCAGTGTGTCGCACTCTTCCGTCAGCTTGTTCTCCTGATGAGCCGCGTTGTGCTAGAAGCAAAACAAGCAAAACAACGGAAATGATGTCAAATATAACAACATGTTTTGTGCAAACGAACAACTTCCTCCATGAAACAAGGCAAACAGAGTCTCACAGCAGTGAAGAGGCATGCCTGAAGTCAGGCACAATCACAGTCCGATGGGGTTTAATAACACACAATCACAGTGATATGATAACATTCATGACAACGGCTCATCCAATCAGAGAATCAGATACAATTACTGTTACAAAAACATGTTTTACAGCTTACAGGTGATGAATAACAATAAAAACAGTGGTATTTGTGATAAATAAGTCACATGTTTAAACTCACTTTCCAACAAGAGGAAACCGCCCGACTTCCTTTTCTCATCCGTCTTTATATTTTAAAGTGGACTGCATCCTTCATAAGTCAATATCATATTTTTTGCATTATATTTGTTTACCTCCACATGTTGGCACGTCTGGATCAGCTTCCCCATGAGGTTCTCCAGCTCGCTGTTCCTCTTGATCAAATTGCTGAGGTTGGAATCCAACATTTGCTGAGGAAAAACAACAGCAACATCAGAAAAGAGGCGCTCTGAACGCCAGTCACACTGGAGACAACGAGGGAAAATATAATAATCTACCAAACATCCTTCATCCATAACTCAGTGTGTTTCTGCGGGTCTGTGTGTCGCGCCGGTGTGTGAGTGTGTGGCTCAGAGAAGCCTCGGGCCGAGCGCTGGCTCTTCATGGGGGAGGGAAGAAACCGGCTGACACGGATTGGGAATTTAAAAACTAGATTGAGTCCATTTGATGAGCTTTAACCTCAACGCAGATTGTGTTTCTCCTTAATATCCCAGAACACGAATGCAAATGCCTTTGATACAAGATGCTGCAAACAATATAAAATGCAGAACTGAGAAATAAACGTGATGATCATGTTCTCCAGATTGATTTGAAATGTTCCAGAGAATCTGATTTTAAAAGGAAAGTCAAAGCTGTTATTCAATTTGAGGGATTTATATTTGAAACTTCATCATTACAAATGTGTGTTTCAATACATGCCATCAATAGAAATGACAATAAAGTAGATATTAGATCACCATAAATGCTTGTCTATTCGGCGATAGATTTTAACCACATTAAACCTCACCAAAACTGCACATATTTGATCGAAAATACAGTGAAATATTATTTCAGTGTAAATCATCAGTTCTCTATGTGAATATATAGTAAAGTGTAATTTATTCCTGTGATCAAAGCTGAATTTTCAGCATCATTACTCCAGTCTTCAGTGTCACATGATCCTTCAGAAATCACTCTAATATGAGAAACATTTATGATTATTATCAGTGTTGAAAATCAACTGATACTTTTTTTTTTTTAATTCTTTGATGAATAGAGTTTTTTTTTTTTAAGCAGCATTTATTTGAAAAATAATCTTTTGTAACATTATGAATGTGACACAGAAAAGATACTTTGTCACTTTGTTAAAATATCAGTTTTGTAAATGATGCTCATTTTCTCCAGCATGTAAAACATATTCCAAAGAGAATCTGGAAGAAGTAAATCTGTCTGTGTAAAGCATGTCACTAATTTGCTTAATTGTTTAGCGACCCAGAAACAGAGTGGAATATTAAATATTTTTTAATTTATTCTTGAAGAATCTTTAATATGAATAGCATCTGATTCATTGGTCCGGCCAATAAATAAAAAAATGTAAAATATGACATTTGAGATGTTGAATTGTTGAGGATAGGAAATGAGGTCGCCGGGTTCAAGCGATGACAAGAGAGCGAGGAGAGCGTGTGTAATGTGTGCACACGCTAAAAATAGATGATCAGAGACACGGAAAACACTCTCTCTCAGAGCGATGATTTACTGTATGATATTTCATTTCCTCAGATTATTCGTCTCGGTTTATCTTTGGGATTTTAACCCAAATGGCAAATGTGAAAAACAAACATACTTCATTTTGGGGAAATTGAAACAAGCTTCCTGTGGAACAATCATGAATATTGCAGTCATTTCTTCAATTAGTAAGAGTAGCAATAATGCAAAAATTAAACCAGGTATTAAATTATAGATTTGACATAATCAAGCCTTTTTATTCCACGTTTGTAAGTACGCATGCAGAATTAATCCTAAACGCAGATTCCTGCAATACAAGATTTTGCACTTTACAAAATGACAAGTTGATTCTAATTTGAAATGAGCATCTGCATTATTATCTTGTCTACAATACTTGTATTGCAAATTTATCAAAATAAGCTCTAAATAATTGCATGAACATGAACATCATCCACAACCCTGATGTTTGCACATGACTAAACCTGTTCATCTGTAGATGTGCAACACACTGTTGGTAATAACACACTTGTAGAGGAAAGGAGAGCATGCATGATTTACTCTCAGGAGACATTTGCTGAAAACTGCACAACTAACAGTAGCATTACATTAGTTGTCATATATATACGTCTCATCTTCATCCTTGCCTCGGGTCATTTTGACTTTTGTCGCACTTGAACCACAAATACACACACAAAAAAAAAACATTTTTTATGGATTCGAGGAGTTTTGTGGTTGAAATTTAAAAAAGTAACACATCCTTCACTCACGGGTCAATTTGACCCTTAGGAATGAATGGAATGCGAGGAATGCTTCAGTACACATAGAAAAACCTAAAAATGCTCAAAATTCAAACTAAAAATGCTAAAACTTTACCAAATGATGATTTTAAAATGTCTACATGTGTATCTGAATGCTGAATGAACTGGCTTTAGGACCCAGCAGAACAGCTCATTTGCTCCATATAGAGATATAAGGCCATTCAGAGTCATGAAATATCATCTTATACTATTATTTTTCCACAAGAGGTCAAAGACTCCCAATGTAAGATATTTAGAGCTGAATTAAAAGGGTTATGCATGAAATTTATTTTGCATTTAAGTTGAAAGATTGTGAGGAATGTGCTTAAATTACTCTTTATTAATTATTTATTGATCAAATCTAGTCATTTAAAGGTAAATAAAAAAATTAAATAAAAAATATCTCCCAAAAAAACTGCATTAAAAAATATAATCAAAATGAAATAAAATAAGCTTTCTGGGCAAAAAAACAAACAAAAGAGGCTTGGGGTGGTTTTGATCCCGAGGGAAAGATGTGTTCCAGAACGCGAGGGACGGATGCGGGTTAAGAGCATTGAGGAATGAACCGCCATTATAATAGGAAAATCCCACATGGCTCAAATCACTCACAGCAAGTTTTTTAGGCCACAGAACTTCAGCTGCGTTTCAAAGTGCCTCAACCCGAACCAAAATAGAGGCTTTTATCTGAAACTGTGAATCATTCATGCAGAACATGTTCAGGTGTGAAGAAGAGCCGCAGAAAAGAGGAGAAACTGTCGGGCTCCTATTGTTAGCAGGCATTAGAGACGCCTCAGCATCGGGTCCTAAAGCACATAACACTGACATTTCAGAGCAAAACTTCATCTCAGATCAGAACTTAACCTAACTCCTGAAACGAGTTTCTTCCGGGAACGAACACGTCACAATATTCCTCATTATAATAATTCATACGCAGAATAAAGGGGCGGGGCCTGGTTGAGTTAGTTAGTAGTGTGTTAAACTGGCGGTTATGGAAAGGGGCGGGACATTTCCCAAACACACTCAAAGCGCTCGACCAATCACAACACACTGCTCCAGCCGACCAATCAGAGAACAGTGTGCTTTTCAGAAAGAGGGGCTTCATAGAGACAGGAAGTAAACAGAGCGTTACTGACAGACTGGGAAGAGAGGAGCCGCAACAATGGAGAATATGAGGAGAATAATCAACATTCAAGCAGGAAAACCTGCTCTAGTAGAGCCTGAAAACTACATGAAGACTTTATAAAAGTTATAATATGGCCTCTTTCTGAACGACCTCTTCTATTATGACTTTTGTTTTTGTTATGACTCCATTCTGTCTCCTGATGGAGTTTTGGTTCCTTGCCACTGTTGCCTTGGCTTTCGGCTTGCTTAGTTGGAGACATTTAATATTCAACAATATTATTGATCTGCCTTAAGGTGGACGATGATGCAATTTTCTTATAGAAGCAAACTTTGTTGCATTATTTTCCTGTTATCTCTGTAAAGCTGCTTTGAAACGCTCTGTGTTGTAAAGCGCTATAGAAATAAAACTGACTTGACTTTTACATGAGACTTTAATTAAGGTCTCTGTTTGCGCTCCATTTAATCTGATTTCTGGGTTTTTAAACTCCACTTGAATTCTGTAGTTCTGAATTCTTGTTCATATATTAGTACAGAGAAGTGCATGTTAAAACTAACACGTCTCGGCTGATATTTCTGCAGAACAAACTCAAAAATCTGCTTTGAAAGCACAGACTGAGTACAAGCATCTGACAACCCAGCTGGAAACTATGAGAGTGCGTGTGTGTGTGTGTGTGTGTGTGTGTGTGTGTGTGTGTGTGTGTGTGTGTGTGTGTGTGTGTGTGTGTGTGTGTGACTGAGCTTCCACTCATTCCCAAACATCGGGTTTTCTCAGGAAGGAACGGGACAAAAGCTGTAGACCTGAACACACTCTCCAACAAGAGGAAAACGCCTGACTTCCCTTTTTCATCCGTTTCCAATTACTTTCCACTCACTGTCTCCCGGTGCGAGTGTGACGGTGTGTGTGCAAATTCACATATATATAAATGTTAGAGTAGATTAGATCAACTTTATTTATTAAAATAATAAAGCAGGATTTAATACAAGCTGTCTTCAGAAATACAGAAATACGATCCTGTGCTCTCCAGAACGCCTGACTCCAGATTTACAGTGTTTATGGTATAGTTTATAGAGGAGTGTGTGTTCTGGAGAGAGTGTTCTGGAGAGTGTGTTCTGGAGAGAGAGTGTTCTGGAGAGTGTGTTCTGGAGAGTGTGTGTTCTGGAGAGTGTGTTCTGGAATGTGTGTTCTGGAGAGTGTGTTCTGGAGAGTGTGTGTTCTGAAGAGTGTGTTCTGGAGAGAGTGTGTTCTGGAGAGTGTGTTCTGGAGGGAGTGTGTTCTGGAGAGTGTGTTCTGGAATGTGTGTTCTGGAATGTGTGTTCTGGAGAGTGTGTTCTGGAGAGTGTGTTCTGGAGAGTGTGTGTTCTGGAGAGTGTGTGTTCTGGAGAGTGTGTTCTGAGAGTGTGTGTTCTGGAGAGTGTGTTCTGGAGTGTGTGTTCTGGAGAGTGTGTGTTCTGGAGAGTGTGTGTTCTGGAGAGAGTGTGTTCTGGAGAGAGTGTGTTCTGGAGAGAGTGTGTTCTGGAGAGAGTGTGTTCTGGAGAGAGTGTGTTCTGGAGAGAGTGTGTTCTGGAGAGTGTGTTCTGGAGAGTGTGTTCTGGAGAGTGTGTGTTTTGGAGAGTGTGTGTTTTGGAGAGTGTGTGTTTTGGAGAGTGTGTGTTCTGGAGAGTGTGTTCTGGAGTGTGTGTTCTGGAGAGTGTGTGTTCTGGAGAGTGTGTGTTCTGGAGAGTGTGTGTTCTGGAGAGTGTGTTCTGGAGAGAGTGTGTTCTGGAGAGAGTGTGTTCTGGAGAGTGTGTTCTGAGTGTGTGTTTTGGAGAGTGTGTGTTCTGAAGAGTGTGTTCTGGAGTGTGTGTTCTGGAGAGTGTGTTCTGGAGAGTGTGTTCTGGAGTGTGTGTTCTGGAGAGAGTGTGTTCTGGAGAGTGTGTTCTGGAATGTGTGTTCTGGAGAGTGTGTTCTGGAGAGTGTGTGTTCTGAAGAGTGTGTTCTGGAGTGTGTGTTCTGAAGAGTGTGTTCTGGAGAGTGTGTGTTTTGGAGAGTGTGTGTTCTGAAGAGTGTGTTCTGAGAGTGTGGGTACTGAAGAGTGTGTTCTGAGAGTGTGTTCTGGAGAGTGTGTGTTCTGGTAGTGTGTGTTCTGGAGAGTGTGTTCTGGAGAGTGTGTGTTCTGGAGAGTGTGTTCTGGAGAGTGTGTTCTGGAGAATGTGTGTTCTGGAGAGTGTGTGTTCTGAAGAGTGTGTTCTGAGAGTGTGTTCTGAAGAGTGTGTTCTGAGAGTGTGTGTTCTGAAGAGTGTGTTCTGAGAGTGTGTTCTGGAGAGTGTGTGTTCTGGAGAGTGTGTTCTGGAGAGTGTGTTCTGGAGAGTGTGTTCTGGAGAGAGTGTGTTCTGGAGAGAGTGTGTTCTGGAGAGTGTGTTCTGGAGAGTGTGTGTTTTGGAGAGTGTGTGTTCTGAAGAGTGTGTTCTGGAGTGTGTGTTCTGGAGAGTGTGTTCTGGAGAGTGTGTTCTGGAGTGTGTGTTCTGGAGAGAGTGTGTTCTGGAGAGTGTGTTCTGGAATGTGTGTTCTGGAGAGTGTGTTCTGGAGAGTGTGTTCTGAGACTGTGTTCTGAGAGTGTGTTCTGGAGAGTGTGTGTTCTGAAGAGTGTGTTCTGGAGTGTGTGTTCTGAAGAGTGTGTTCTGGAGTGTGTGTTCTGGAGAGTGTGTTCTGGAGAGTGTGTGTTTTGGAGAGTGTGTGTTCTGAAGAGTGTGTTCTGAGAGTGTGTGTACTGAAGAGTGTGTTCTGAGAGTGTGTTCTGGAGAGTGTGTGTTCTGGTAGCGTGTGTTCTGGAGAGTGTGTTCTGGAGAGTGTGTGTTCTGGAGAGTGTGTTCTGGAGAGTGTGTTCTGAGAGTGTGTGTTCTGAAGAGTGTGTTCTGAGAGTGTGTTCTGGAGAGTGTGTGTTCTGGAGAGTGTGTTCTGGAGAGTGTGTGTTCTGGAGAGTGTGTTCTGGAGAGTGTGTTCTGGAGAGTGTGTTCTGGAGAGTGTGTGTTCTGGAGAGAGTGTGTTCTGAAGAGTGTGTTCTGGAGAGTGTTCTGGAGAGTGTGTTCTGGAGAGTGTGTTCTGGAGAGTGTGTTCTGAGAGTGTGTGTTCTGAGTGTGTGTTCTGGAGTGTGTGTTCTGGAGTGTGTGTTCTGGAGTGTGTGTTCTGGAGAGTGTGTGTTCTGAGTGTGTGTTCTGGAGTGTGTGTTCTGAGAGTGTGTGTTCTGAGAGTGTGTGTTCTGAGTGTGTGTTCTTGAGTGTGTGTTCTGGAGTGTGTGTTCTGGAGAGTGTGTTCTGGAGAGTGTGTTCTGAGAGTGTGTGTTCTGAGTGTGTGTTCTGGAGAGTGTGTTCTGGAGAGTGTGTTCTGAGAGTGTGTGTTCTGGAGAGTGTGTTCTGGAGTGTGTGTTCTGGAGAGTGTGTGTTCTGGAGAGAGTGTGTTCTGGAGAGTGTGTTCTGGAGAGAGTGTGTTCTGGAGAGTGTGTTCTGGAGTGTGTGTTCTGGAGAGTGTGTTCTGGAGAGTGTGTGTTTTGGAGAGTGTGTGTTTTGGAGAGTGTGGTTCTGGAGAGTGTGGTTCTGGAGAGTGTGTTCTGGAGTGTGTGTTCTGGAGAGTGTGTTCTGGAGAGTGTGTGTTTTGGAGAGTGTGTGTTCTGAAGAGTGTGTTCTGAGAGTGTGTGTACTGAAGAGTGTGTTCTGAGAGTGTGTTCTGGAGAGTGTGTGTTCTGGTAGTGTGTGTTCTGGAGAGTGTGTTCTGGAGAGTGTGTGTTCTGGAGAGTGTGTTCTGGAGAGTGTGTGTTCTGGAGAGAGTGTGTTCTGAAGAGTGTGTTCTGGAGAGTGTGTTCTGGAGAGTGTGTTCTGGAGAGTGTGTTCTGTGAGTGTGTGTTCTGGAGTGTGTGTTCTGGAGTGTGTGTTCTGGAGAGTGTGTGTTCTGAGTGTGTGTTCTGGAGTGTGTGTTCTGAGAGTGTGTGTTCTTAGAGTGTGTGTTCTGAGTGTGTGTTCTTGAGTGTGTGTTCTTGAGTGTGTGTTCTGGAGTGTGTGTTCTGGAGTGTGTGTTCTGGAGTGTGTGTTCTGGAGAGTGTGTTCTGGAGAGTGTGTTCTGAGAGTGTGTGTTCTGAGTGTGTGTTCTGGAGAGTGTGTTCTGAGAGTGTGTGTTCTGAGTGTGTGCTCTGAGTGTGTGTTCTGGAGAGTGTGTTCTGGGAGTGTGTTCTGGAGAGTGTGTTCTGGAGAGTTTGTTCTGAGAGTGTGTGTTCTGAGTGTGTGTTCTGGAGAGTGTGTTCTGAGTGTGTGTTCTGAGTGTATGTTCTGGAGAGTGTGTACTGAAGAGTGTGTGTTCTGGAGAGTGTGTTCTGGGAGTGTGTTCTGGAGAGTGTGTTCTGGGAGTGTGTTCTGGAGAGTGTGTTCTGGAGAGTGTGTTCTGGAGAGTGTGTTCTGGGAGTGTGTTCTGGGAGTGTGTTCTGGAGTGTGTGTTCTGAGAGTGTGTTCTGGAGAGTGTGTTCTGGGAGTGTGTTCTGGAGAGTGTGTTCTGGAGAGTGTGTTCTGGAGAGTGTGTTCTGGAGAGTGTGTTCTGGGAGTGTGTTCTTGGAGTGTGTTCTGGAGTGCGTGTTCTGAGAGTGTGTGTTCTGAGTGTGTGTTCTGAGTGTGTGTTCTGGAGAGTGTGTGTTCTGGGAGTGTGTTCTGGAGAGTGTGTTCTGAAGAGTGTGTTCTGAAGAGTGTGTGTTCTGGAGAGTGTGTTCTGGAGAGTGTGTTCTGGGAGTGTGTTCTGGAGTGCGTGTTCTGAGAGTGTGTGTTCTGAGTGTGTGTTCTGAGTGTGTGTTCTGGAGAGTGTGTTCTGGGAGTGTGTTCTGGAGTCAAATGCGTGTCAGAAAAGGTGCGTCTGAATGTTTTATAACACACTTTACACTCTGAAATGTTCTAGCAGTAAATATAACCTGTCTATTATTTATCACAATACACAACAGTTATAAGGGCTTTAGTGTGTGTGTGTGTGTGCGTGTGTGTGTATGCTTGTGTGTGTGTGTGTGTGTGTGTGTGTGTGTGTGTGTGTGTGTGTGTGTGCGCGTGTACGTGCATGAGTGCGTGTGTGTGTGTGTGAGTGTGTGTTCTGAGTATGTGTTCTGAGTGTGTGTTCTGGAGAGTGTGTGTTCTGAGTGTGTGTTCTGGAGAGTGTGTTCTGGAGAGTGTGTTCTGAGAGTGTGTTCTGAAGAGTGTGTGTTCTGGAGAGTGTGTTCTGGAGAGTGTGTTCTGGAGAGTGTGTTCTGAGAGTGTGTGTTCTGAGTGTGTGTTCTGAGAGAGTGTGTTCTGAAGAGTGTGTGTTCTGGAGAGTGTGTGTTCTGGAGAGTGTGCTCTGGGAGTGTGTTCTGGGAGTGTGTTCTGGAGAGTGTGTTCTGGAGAGTGTGTTCTGAGAGTGTGTGTTCTGAGTGTGTGTTCTGGAGAGTGTGTTCTGAGTGTGTGTTCTGAGGTTGTGTTCTGAGTGTATGTTCTGGAGAGTGTGTTCTGGAGAGTGTGTTCTGGAGAGTGTGTTCTGGAGAGTGTGTTCTGGAGAGTGTGTTCTGAGTGTGTGTTCTGAGTGTATGTTCTGGAGAGTGTGTTCTGAAGAGTGTGTGTTCTGGAGAGTGTGTTCTGAGTGTGTGCTCTGAGTGTGTGTTCTGGAGAGTGTGTTCTGGAGAGTGTGTTCTGGAGAGTGTGTTCTGAGTGTGTGCTCTGAGTGTGTGTTCTGGAGAGTGTGTTCTGAAGAGTGTGTGTTCTGGAGAGTGTGTTCTGGGAGTGTGTTCTGAGTGTGTGTTCTGAGTGTGTGTTCTGGAGAGTGTGTTCTGGCAGTGTGTTCTGGAGAGTGTGTTCTGGAGAGTGTGTTCTGAGAGTGTGTGTTCTGAGTGTGTGTTCTGGAGTGTGTGTTCTGAGTGTATGTTCTGGAGAGTGTGTTCTGGAGAGTGTGTTCTGGAGAGTGTGTTCTGGAGAGTGTGTTCTGAGTGTATGTTCTGGAGAGTGTGTTCTGAAGAGTGTGTGTTCTGGAGAGTGTGTTCTGAGTGTATGCTCTGAGTGTGTGTTCTGGAGAGTGTGTTCTGGAGAGTGTGTTCTGGAGAGTGTGTTCTGGAGAGTGTGTTCTGGAGAGTGTGTTCTGGAGAGTGTGTTCTGAGTGTGTGTTCTGAGTGTATGTTCTGGAGAGTGTGTTCTGAAGAGTGTGTGTTCTGGAGAGTGTGTTCTGGGAGTGTGTTCTGGAGAGTGTGTTCTGGAGAGTGTGTTCTGGGAGTGTGTTCTGGGAGTGTGTTCTGGAGTGTGTGTTCTGAGAGTGTGTTCTGGAGAGAGTGTTCTGAGTGTGTGTTCTGGAAAGTGTGTTCTGAGTGTGTGTTCTGAGTGTGTGTTCTGGAGAGTGTGTTCTGGCAGTGTGTTCTGGAGAGTGTGTTCTGAGTGTGTGCTCTGAGTGTGTGTTCTGGAGAGTGTGTTCTGGAGAGTGTGTTCTGGAGAGTGTGTTCTGGAGAGTGTGTTCTGAGTGTGTGTTCTGAGTGTATGTTCTGGAGAGTGTTCTGAAGAGTGTGTGTTCTGGAGAGTGTGTTCTGGGAGTGTGTTCTGGAGAGTGTGTTCTGGAGAGTGTGTTCTGGGAGTGTGTTCTGGGAGTGTGTTCTGGAGTGTGTGTTCTGAGAGTGTGTTCTGGAGAGTGTGTTCTGAGTGTGTGTTCTGGAAAGTGTGTTCTGAGTGTGTGTTCTGAGTGTGTGTTCTGGAGAGTGTGTTCTGGCAGTGTGTTCTGGAGAGTGTGTTCTGGAGAGTGTGTTCTGAGAGTGTGTGTTCTGAGTGTGTGTTCTGGAGAGTGTGTTCTGAGTGTGTGTTCTGAGTGTATGTTCTGGAGAGTGTGTTCTGAAGAGTGTGTGTTCTGGAGAGTGTGTTCTGGAGAGTGTGTTCTGGGAGTGTGTTCTGGAGTGCGTGTTCTGAGAGTGTGTGTTCTGAGTGTGTGTTCTGGAGAGTGTGTTCTGGGAGTGTGTTCTGGAGTCAAATGCGTGTCAGAAAAGGTGCGTCTGAATGTTTTATAACACACTTTACACTCTGAAATGTTCTAGCAGTAAATATAACCTGTCTATTATTTATCATAATACACAGGGCTTTATAAGGGCTTTAGTGTGTGTGTGTGCGTGCGTGTGTGTGTATGCTTGTGTGTGTCTGTGTGTGTGTGTGTGTGTGTGTGTGCGCGTGCGTGCGTGCGTGAGTGCGTGTGTGAGTGTGTGTGTGTGTGTGTCAACCCATGCTAATCTAAGCGTCTCGTGCGATCAGGCTGGATTCAGTGAACCTGTAAAGTAGGTCACATGACGCATCACTGACACACAGCAGGAGATGATCGGCAGTTGTGTTGATATAAAGAGATAAAGGTCAGAGGTCAGAGGTCACCCACGAGCAAGAGAAAAGAGAAAAGACAGAAATTACATTTTCTGTAACAAAAAAAGAAAAAAAAGAAGAAAAAAAGCCCTTTTTGGGGCCCATAGGGTTTTTTTTTTACTGGAATTTATGCACAATTTTGTAAATCACTTTTTTGTTATTCTCATTATTCTTCAAGGTGATTCTCATTCTTTTCATGTTCTTATATTATATAATATTATATATAGCGTTACAGTAATGAGAGTCAGTATATACATCATCTGGACCGTCTTCTGCACTAATAACTGTGAGTTTCAGAAACGCTACAGTGATTATTTCACAGCCTGGAGGGGCTTATTGTTTTTGTAAAATGTGGGCATGCAATATATGATAAAAGACAAATATTTAAAAAATTGTTCTGCCAAGAAATAAAGTTTGTTACTCTAGAAGTTGGCAAGCAAAGAGACTTGGCACATTCACAGCCGTCGAGACTGAAGGCCTGAACCCTGGAACACAAGAACATGTTCTGAGCCAAAACGGCAAAAGCAGTTTTATTAAAAAAAAGTTTAATCATAAAGTTTATGAGCTTGTCTTTGATGATTTAATCTAAATCTGTATGTCAAAAAAGGTGGTAATTAAATGAACGCATAAAAGTTGAACAGTTTAATTAATCTCTTAAAATGTAATCAAATGTAAATTTTAAAGTTCCTCTTATACTGTGCAACAGTTTAAAATAAAACAAGGAAAGAAAATTGTGATATTCCTGTAAAAAAAAACATACAGTATTATTATTATTGTTATTATTACTTTAGGAAAGGACATTCTTCTGTACAAATTTCTTCACTTGTAATGTAAAATAAAATTATTATTGTTACATTATTTTTACAGTTAAATATTACAATGGTAATATTTCTTATTTTGTTTGCTTGCTTATTTAGTTATTTTTACTTTGTAATAATAATAATTATTATTATTGTAAATCATAAAACTTTAATAAATGTACTAACATTTTAACAATAATAGGGCCATATGAAAAGCATTTTATCCTTTAAAAAATTCTGTGTTGTCTGTTTTAATTTTATATTTTTAGTTTTATGATTTACTAAAAAAAAATATTTGTCAAAAAAAAATACAATAATGATTAAATTAATGCATAAAACTTTAATATTGCTTTAATAATAATAATAACAATAATGACAGTTGTTATAGCAATTAATATTATTATTTTATAGCCATATTGATATAGTAATAATAATAATATTAATCTTTATTATTATGTCAATACGGCTATAAAAATACTAATACTAATAATTTAAGTTAATATATAATTTAAGTTATACAAATTTATTTATAAGTTATTATTTGAATTATCTTTATTATTTAATAGCCATATTGATATGTAATAATAATAAATAATTATTAATTGTATTACAATTGTTATTATTAATACTAATTATTAATATTTTATAGTCATACTGATATATAATCACAAACACCTATAAAACAATCACATAAAACCTGGATTTTATGTTTTATTTAAATTGCAATCACAATTTGTATTAGATTTTTCCTGTATTTCCCAGTGTGTCTCACCTTCAGCTTGACGAATCGCATTATTATTAATATTTTATAGTCATACTGATATATAATCACAAAACACCTATAAAACAATCACATAAAACCTGGATTTTATGTTTTATTTAAATCGCAATCACAATTTTTAGATTTTTCCTGTATTTCCCCAGTGTGTCCCACCTTCAGCTTGTCGAATCGTATTATTATTAATATTTTATAGTCATACTGATATATAATCACAAAACACCTATAAAACAATCACATAAAACCTGGATTTTATGTTTTATTTAAATCGCAATCACAATTTTTATTAGATTTTTCCTGTATTTCCCCAGTGTGTCTCACCTTCAGCTTGTCGAATCGCATTTTTATTAATATTTTATAGTCATACTGATATATAATCACAAAACACCTATAAAACAATCACATAAAACCTGGATTTTATGTTTTATTTAAATCGCAATCACAATTTTTATTAGATTTTTCCTGTATTTCCCCAGTGTGTCTCACCTTCAGCTTGTCGAATCGCATTATTATTAATATTTTTTAATCATACTGATATATAATAACAAAACACCTATAAAACAATCACATAAAACCTGGATTTTATGTTTTATTTAAATCGCAATCACAATTTTTATTAGATTTTTCCTGTATTTCCCCAGTGTGTCCCACCTTCAGCTTGTCGAATCGTATTATTATTAATATTTTATAGTCATACTGATATATAATCACAAACACCTATAAAACAATCACATAAAACCTGGATTTTATGTTTTATTTAAATCGCAATCACAATTTTTATTAGATTTTTCCTGTATTTCCCCAGTGTGTCTCACCTTCAGCTTGTCGAATCGCATTATTATTAATATTTTATAGTCATACTGATATATAATCACAAACACCTATAAAACAATCACATAAAACCTGGATTTTATGTTTTATTTAAATCGCAATCACAATTTTTATTAGATTTTTCCTGTATTTCCCCAGTGTGTCTCACCTTCAGCTTGTCGAATCGCATTATTATTAATATTTTATAATCATACTGATATATAATAACAAAACACCTATAAAACAATCACATAAAACCTGGATTTTATGTTTTATTTAAATCACAATCACAATTTTTATTAGATTTTTCCTGTATTTCCCCAGTGTGTCCCACCTTCAGCTTGTCGAATCGTATTATTATTAATATTTTATAGTCATACTGATATATAATCACAAACACCTATAAAACAATCACATAAAACCTGGATTTTATGTTTTATTTAAATCTCAATCACAATTTTTATTAGATGTGTCCTGTATTTCCCCAGTGTGTCTCACCTTCAGCTTGTCGAATCGTATTATTATTAATATTTTATAGTCATACTGATATATAATCACAAACACCTATAAAACAATCACATAAAACCTGGATTTTATGTTTTATTTAAATCGCAATCACAATTTTTATTAGATTTTTCCTGTATTTCCCCAGTGTGTCCCACCTTCAGCTTGTCGAATCGTATTATTATTAATATTTTATAGTCATACTGATATATAATCACAAACACCTATAAAACAATCACATAAAACCTGGATTTTATGTTGTATTTAAATCTCAATCACAATTTTTATTAGATGTGTCCTGTATTTCCCCAGTGTGTCTCACCTTCAGCTTGTCGAATCGTATTATTATTAATATTTTATAGTCATACTGATATATAATCACAAACACCTATAAAACAATCACATAAAACCTGGATTTTATGTTTTATTTAAATCTCAATCACAATTTTTATTAGATTTTTCCAGTATTTCCCCAGTGTGTCTCACCTTCAGCTTGTCGAATCGCATTATTATTAATATTTTATAGTCATACTGATATATAATCACAAAACACCTATAAAACAATCACATAAAACCTGGATTTTATGTTTTATTTAAATCGCAATCACAATTTTTATTAGATTTTTCCTGTATTTCCCCAGTATGTCTCACCTTCAGCTTGTCGAATCGCATTATTATTAATATTTTATAGTCATACTGATATATAATCACAAACACCTATAAAACAATCACATAAAACCTGGATTTTATGTTTTATTTAAATCTCAATCACAATTTTTATTAGATTTTTCCTGTATTTCCCCAGTGTGTCTCACCTTCAGCTTGTCGAATCGCATTATTATTAATATTTTATAGTCATACTGATATATAATCACAAAACACCTATAAAACAATCACATAAAACCTGGATTTTATGTTTTATTTAAATCGCAATCACAATTTTTATTAGATTTTTCCTGTATTTCCCCAGTGTGTCCCACCTTCAGCTTGTCGAATCGTATTATTATTAATATTTTATAGTCATACTGATATATAATCACAAACACCTATAAAACAATCACATAAAACCTGGATTTTATGTTTTATTTAAATCTCAATCACAATTTTTATTAGATTTTTCCTGTATTTCCCCAGTGTGTCTCACCTTCAGCTTGTCGAATCGCATTATTATTAATATTTTATAGTCATACTGATATATAATCACAAACACCTATAAAACAATCACATAAAACCTGGATTTTATGTTTTATTTAAATCTCAATCACAATTTTTATTAGATTTTTCCTGTATTTCCCCAGTGTGTCTCACCTTCAGCTTGTCGAATCGCATTATTATTAATATTTTATAGTCATACTGATATATAATCACAAAACACCTATAAAACAATCACATAAAACCTGGATTTTATGTTTTATTTAAATCTCAATCACAATTTTTATTAGATGTGTCCTGTATTTCCCCAGTGTGTCTCACCTTCAGCTTGTCGAATCGTATTATTATTAATATTTTATAGTCATACTGATATATAATCACAAAACACCTATAAAACAATCACATAAAACCTGGATTTTATGTTTTATTTAAATCGCAATCACAATTTTTATTAGATTTTTCCTGTATTTCCCCAGTGTGTCTCACCTTCAGCTTGTCGAATCGCATTATTATTAATATTTTATAATCATACTGATATATAATAACAAAACACCTATAAAACAATCACATAAAACCTGGATTTTATGTTTTATTTAAATCGCAATCACAATTTGTATTAGATTTTTCCTGTATTTCCCCAGTGTGTCCCACCTTCAGCTTGTCGAATCGTATTATTATTAATATTTTATAGTCATACTGATATATAATCACAAACACCTATAAAACAATCACATAAAACCTGGATTTTATGTTTTATTTAAATCTCAATCACAATTTTTATTAGATGTGTCCTGTATTTCCCCAGTGTGTCTCACCTTCAGCTTGTCGAATCGTATTATTATTAATATTTTATAGTCATACTGATATATAATCACAAAACACCTATAAAACAATCACATAAAACCTGGATTTTATGTTTTATTTAAATCGCAATCACAATTTTTATTAGATTTTTCCTGTATTTCCCCAGTGTGTCTCACCTTCAGCTTGTCGAATCGCATTATTATTAATATTTTATAATCATACTGATATATAATAACAAAACACCTATAAAACAATCACATAAAACCTGGATTTTATGTTTTATTTAAATCGCAATCACAATTTTTATTAGATTTTTCCTGTATTTCCCCAGTGTGTCTCACCTTCAGCTTGTCGAATCGCATTATTATTAATATTTTATAATCATACTGATATATAATAACAAAACACCTATAAAACAATCACATAAAACCTGGATTTTATGTTTTATTTAAATCTCAATCACAATTTTGATTAGATTTTTCCTGTATTTCCCCAGTGTGTCTCACCTTCAGCTTGTCGAATCGTATTATTATTAATATTTTATAGTCATACTGATATATAATCACAAAACACCTATAAAACTATCACATAAAACCTGGATTTTATGTTTTATTTAAATCGCAAACACAATTTTTATTAGATGTGTCCTGTATTTCCCCAGTGTGTCTCACCTTCAGCTTGTCGAATCGCATTATTATTAATATTTTATAGTCATACTGATATATAATCACAAAACACCTATAAAACAATCACATAAAACCTGGATTTTATGTTTTATTTAAATCGCAAACACAATTTTTATTAGATGTGTCCTGTATTTCCCCAGTGTGTCCCACCTTCAGCTTGTCGAATCGTATTATTATTAATATTTTATAGTCATACTGATATATAATCACAAAACACCTATAAAACAATCACATAAAACCTGGATTTTATGTTTCATTTAAATCGCAATCACAATTTTTATTAGATTTTTCCTGTATTTCCCCAGTGTGTCTCACCTTCAGCTTGTCGAATCGCATTATTATTAATGTTTTATAGTCATACTGATATATAATCACAAAACACCTATAAAACAATCACATAAAACCTGGATTTTATGTTTTATTTAAATCGCAAACACAATTTTTATTAGATGTGTCCTGTATTTCCCCAGTGTGTCCCACCTTCAGCTTGTCGAATCGTATTATTATTAATATTTTATAGTCATACTGATATATAATCACAAACACCTATAAAACAATCACATAAAACCTGGATTTTATGTTTTATTTAAATCGCAATCACAATTTTTATTAGATTTTTCCTGTATTTCCCCAGTGTGTCTCACCTTCAGCTTGTCGAATCGTATTATTATTAATATTTTATAGTCATACTGATATATAATCACAAAACACCTATAAAACAATCACATAAAACCTGGATTTTATGTTTTATTTAAATCGCAATCACAATTTTTATTAGATTTTTCCTGTATTTCCCCAGTGTGTCTCACCTTCAGCTTGTCGAATCGCATTATTATTAATGTTTTATAGTCATACTGATATATAATCACAAAACACCTATAAAACAATCACATAAAACCTGGATTTTATGTTTTATTTAAATCGCAAACACAATTTTTATTAGATGTGTCCTGTATTTCCCCAGTGTGTCCCACCTTCAGCTTGTCGAATCGTATTATTATTAATATTTTATAGTCATACTGATATATAATCACAAACACCTATAAAACAATCACATAAAACCTGGATTTTATGTTTTATTTAAATCGCAATCACAATTTTTATTAGATTTTTCCTGTATTTCCCCAGTGTGTCTCACCTTCAGCTTGTCGAATCGTATTATTATTAATATTTTATAGTCATACTGATATATAATCACAAAACACCTATAAAACAATCACATAAAACCTGGATTTTATGTTTTATTTAAATCGCAATCACAATTTTTATTAGATTTTTCCTGTATTTCCCCAGTGTGTCTCACCTTCAGCTTGTCGAATCGTATTATTATTAATATTTTATAGTCATACTGATATATAATCACAAAACACCTATAAAACAATCACATAAAACCTGGATTTTATGTTTTATTTAAATCGCAATCACAATTTTTATTAGATTTTTCCTGTATTTCCCCAGTGTGTCTCACCTTCAGCTTGTCGAATCGCATTATTATTAATGTTTTATAGTCATACTGATATATAATCACAAACACCTATAAAACAATCACATAAAACCTGGATTTTATGTTTTATTTAAATCGCAATCACAATTTGTATTAGATTTTTCCTGTATTTCCCCAGTGTGTCTCACCTTCAGCTTGTCGAATCGCATTATTATTAATATTTTATAGTCATACTGATATATAATCACAAACACCTATAAAACAATCACATAAAACCTGGATTTTATGTTTTATTTAAATCGCAATCACAATTTTTATTAGATTTTTCCTGTATTTCCCCAGTGTGTCCCACCTTCAGCTTGTCGAATCGTATTATTATTAATGTTTTATAGTCATACTGATATATAATCACAAACACCTATAAAACAATCACAGAAAACCTGGATTTTATGTTTTATTTAAATCGCAATCACAATTTTTATTAGATTTTTCCTGTATTTCCCCAGTGTGTCCCACCTTCAGCTTGTCGAATCGCATTATTATTAATATTTTATAGTCATACTGATATATAATCACAAACACCTATAAAACAATCACATAAAACCTGGATTTTATGTTTTATTTAAATCGCAATCACAATTTTTATTAGATTTTTCCTGTATTTCCCCAGTGTGTCCCACCTTCAGCTTGTCGAATCGTATTATTATTAATATTTTATAGTCATACTGATATATAATCACAAACACCTATAAAACAATCACATAAAACCTGGATTTTATGTTTTATTTAAATCGCAATCACAATTTTTATTAGATGTGTCCTGTATTTCCCAGTGTGTCCCACCTTCAGCTTGTCGAATCGTATTATTATTAATATTTTATAGTCATACTGATATATAATCACAAAACACCTATAAAACAATCACATAAAACCTGGATTTTATGTTTTATTTAAATCGCAAACACAATTTTTATTAGATGTGTCCTGTATTTCCCCAGTGTGTCTCACCTTCAGCTTGTCGAATCGCATTATTATTAATATTTTATAGTCATACTGATATATAATCACAAAACACCTATAAAACAATCACATAAAACCTGGATTTTATGTTTTATTTAAATCTCAATCACAATTTGTATTAGATGTGTCCTGTATTTCCCCAGTGTGTCCCACCTTCAGCTTGTCGAATCGTATTATTATTAATATTTTATAGTCATACTGATATATAATCACAAAACACCTATAAAACAATCACATAAAACCTGGATTTTATGTTTTATTTAAATCTCAATCACAATTTGTATTAGATGTGTCCTGTATTTCCCAGTGTGTCCCACCTTCAGCTTGTCGAATCGCATTATTATTAATATTTTATAGTCATACTGATATATAATCACAAACACCTATAAAACAATCACATAAAACCTGGATTTTATGTTTTATTTAAATCGCAATCACAATTTTTATAGATTTTTCCTGTATTTCCCCAGTGTGTCCCACCTTCAGCTTGTCGAATCGTATTATTATTAATATTTTATAGTCATACTGATATATAATCACAAACACCTATAAAACAATCACATAAAACCTGGATTTTATGTTTTATTTAAATCGCAATCACAATTTTTATTAGATGTGTCCTGTATTTCCCAGTGTGTCCCACCTTCAGCTTGTCGAATCGTATTATTATTAATATTTTATAGTCATACTGATATATAATCACAAACACCTATAAAACAATCACATAAAACCTGGATTTTATGTTTTATTTAAATCGCAATCACAATTTTTATTAGATTTTTCCTGTATTTCCCCAGTGTGTCCCACCTTCAGCTTGTCGAATCGTATTATTATTAATATTTTATAGTCATACTGATATATAATCACAAACACCTATAAAACAATCACATAAAACCTGGATTTTATGTTTTATTTAAATCGCAATCACAATTTTTATTAGATGTGTCCTGTATTTCCCAGTGTGTCCCACCTTCAGCTTGTCGAATCGTATTATTATTAATATTTTATAGTCATACTGATATATAATCACAAAACACCTATAAAACAATCACATAAAACCTGGATTTTATGTTTTATTTAAATCGCAAACACAATTTTTATTAGATGTGTCCTGTATTTCCCCAGTGTGTCTCACCTTCAGCTTGTCGAATCGCATTATTATTAATATTTTATAGTCATACTGATATATAATCACAAACACCTATAAAACAATCACATAAAACCTGGATTTTATGTTTTATTTAAATCGCAATCACAATTTTTATTAGATGTGTCCTGTATTTCCCAGTGTGTCCCACCTTCAGCTTGTCGAATCGTATTATTATTAATATTTTATAGTCATACTGATATATAATCACAAACACCTATAAAACAATCACATAAAACCTGGATTTTATGTTTTATTTAAATCGCAATCACAATTTTTATTAGATGTGTCCTGTATTTCCCAGTGTGTCCCACCTTCAGCTTGTCGAATCGTATTATTATTAATATTTTATAGTCATACTGATATATAATCACAAACACCTATAAAACAATCACATAAAACCTGGATTTTATGTTTTATTTAAATCTCAATCACAATTTTTATTAGATTTTTCCAGTATTTCCCCAGTGTGTCTCACCTTCAGCTTGTCGAATCGCATTATTATTAATATTTTATAGTCATACTGATATATAATCACAAAACACCTATAAAACAATCACATAAAACCTGGATTTTATGTTTTATTTAAATCGCAATCACAATTTTTATTAGATTTTTCCAGTATTTCCCCAGTGTGTCTCACCTTCAGCTTGTCGAATCGCATTATTATTAATATTTTATAGTCATACTGATATATAATCACAAAACACCTATAAAACAATCACATAAAACCTGGATTTTATGTTTTATTTAAATCTCAATCACAATTTGTATTAGATGTGTCCTGTATTTCCCCAGAGTGTCTCACCTTCAGCTTGTCGAAGCGCTCGCCCAGCGCCGCCACCTGGTGCTCTCGGTGATGCCCGACCAGTTTACACAGAGAGCAGATCAGCTGCTCATCCGTCACACAGTACATGTTGACCTTCTCCTCCGCGTGTTCGGGACAGGCCAGTCCTCGGACCCGAGCGTCCGGTACCGGCTCCGTCAGCCGGTGGCCCGTGAACGGCTTCTTGTTAGGGTGCGTGGCCCGCAGGCACTCCTGGCAGTACGAGACCTCACAGGTTACGCAGGTCTTCAGCGCCTCCTGGGGCGGGTCGGTCTCGCAGAACTGGCACTGGACCGGGGAACTCATGCTCGCGCGCCGGGTCTCGCTCGGGGAGTTCGGGCCGCTCAGCGAGGCCTTCTGGAAGCGCTCGATGATGTTCTGTAGAGTCACGTTGCGCTTGAGCCCGTCTAGGCCCTGCGGGTCGAGGGCGATGGCATATCGGCAGGTGGGACACTGGAAAGCGGAGACGGGTTTGGACTCGTCGGATGAGCTTCGGTGGGACACCAGGATCCGGTGAGCACAGTTAAAGCACAGGCTGTGGGCGCAGGGCAGAAGAAGAGGATCCTCGAACAGCTCCAGACAGATTGGGCAAGTCAACTCCGACTCCAGTGTGTCCATCTTCAGTGAAGCGATCGGGACGCCAGCGAAACCCAGGGAAGCCGTTTAGCCGTCTGTGAAGGAGTTAAACATGGCTTTACTTCTGGTTTAACACTCAAAACATCATCGGACCAGTGCAAAACATTCATTCAAGCACTTAAACTGATCAAAAGTGACAGTAAAGACATTTATAATGTCATAGATTCTATTGCTGTTCTTTCTATTCATTAAAGAATCCTGATAAATAAAATGTATCACAGTTTTCACAAAAGCATGAACTGTTTTCAACACTGATAATAATCATAAATGTTTCTTGATCATCAAATCCTCATATTAGAGTGATTCCTGGAGGATCATGTGACACTGAAGACTGGAGTAATGATGCTGAACATTCAGCTTTGATAACACAGGAATACATTACACTTTACTATATATTCACATAGACAACAGATGATTTACATTACAATAATATTCCACAATTTTTACTGCATTTCTGATCAGTTAAATGAATACTGGCTTGGCTTGGTGAGACTTCTTTTAGAAAAATGTTACCGACCTCAAATTTTTGAGCGGCAGTGTATTTTGCCTCACAAACCACTCAAAGCTTTCATGACTCATTAATATTTGATAATCATAGGCTGTAGGAAAGAAAAAGCAAAAGTGAGAGCTCTTTATCCTGATACTCTGATGTTCCTCCAGAGTAAAAGATCCCAGTAATAGGAAAATCCTCTAGTGTTTCAGAAGAGATCTCAGAAGTCCCAAACACTTAAATGAGCTGCTCCACATTCATCTTAAATCTAATACTCTTACTGGATGGGTTCAATCCATCTCATGTAGTCCAATAAAGATAGCTCAATCATTTTGGAGTGCTTAACTATGTATTGTTGGTATTGCAAAACCACCAGATAAATCTTAGTTATACGGACGTTCAGGGAATCCTCAATATCTCAGTTCAGGAGGATCAGAGGAGCTCGGAACAAAAACTCTTCCTTAGAGCACTTTTCAAGGAAAACATTTGGCACATACTTGTTCTTATATATAGAACTTAAGTCTGAATGTAATGATCAAGATTGCTCAAAGTTTCACTTTTAAAGTGCAGTTTTTTAAAGTCCCCCATTGTGCTTTTTAGGATATTCCCTTTCATGTAGTGTGTAATAAAGCTGTTTGTGAATGTACAAGTTTCAAAGATCAATAGCGATTCTGAACTGAAACGAGTCGTCAGTAACTCAGTCTCACTTCCTGCTGAAATTAGCATAATGCCTTCCTCTGGTGTTGATTGGCTGAGCAGAGTCTCTTAGCTCCGCCCTCAACCACTGTAGTGTATCTGAGACTGGGAGAGTTTGGTTCGTGTTGTTCATGTCGAGAAGACGCTGTTTTCTGAGATTGATACGGTAAAACCCACGCCATCGTCACTGTTCGTATCAGGTATGATAATGAGCGTTTGCTTTCTGACCAATCACAGCAGAGCAGCTCTCAGAGGGGCGGGGCTTAGAGAGACTGAATCTTTGATCGAAGCGTTTCAGACACTGAGAGAAAAGAGCTGATTTTTCCACCTCAGATGCATGTAAATCTTCTGTTAGGAACCTTTAAAATTGCACATTCAATATTAACCTAACTTTGTTTGAGTAGATTATCTCTGGTGGGAGCAACCTAAAATTTTCAAAGATGAATTATATGTGAAATTTAGATTTTTGAGATTTTACAACCAAACAAATTCCATCTTCAAAGCAACCAAAATTACAATTTTTGGACCACTTAAAAATAGACAGAACCAGTGACTGACAACTACTGACTCACTTAATGTAGTTTTATTTCCCAATTTTGGGAAAAACATTTGAAATACGCTGATACTTCCTAAACTATTAAACAGCAACAAATGCAAACACAGAGAATATTGCACATCAAAGCAGCACCCCGGGCCTGTTAGCATTGTGTTTATGATTGTGTAATATTATAATCTGCTGATGTCAGAGAGCTTGACGGCTCAGTCGAGCAGAATCTCGACTCTTTGTTTGGGAGCAGATGCACTGATGTCCATCACACTCAATCACACGGACTCCCATCACACACTCATTATGAAGCTCGTTACTCCACCACGACCTGTGAGGATCCAGCAATTACTGTTTCCAAAGCCATCGCCACACAAAAGGCCAATTGTTTGAAGTTCATAGAATATCTGTAAAGATGTGCACAGAAACAGTTGCTTGCTGTAAACAATGACCTTCGTTTATTATGTGATGAATCTATGAATCTGAACCACAATAAGGAAGTTCAAATAAATCATGCATTATAGTAAGATTCGTTTATACTGTATTATCATTACAAACCCTCCTTTAATCCAAATTATGCACAAAAATATGCCCCTGGTTTCATATTTCAGATTTTAAAATAACAGAGCCAAGCCAAGAACCCTCAATAATACAATATAATAAATAATACAAATGCATGTGAATTATGTAAAGACCAAACAGCAGCTTTGTGCCTCATTTTTATTCTAAACAAAGCCATAAAAGATAATTAATCAGAAGATTAGTTTATCATTAATGTCCATGAGTAAAATGTGAGGATTAAACAGTATTAAATCGAAGCATCAGGACGAATTAATGTTTAACTGTTAAAATCCCTTCAGAGACAATATTACAATATTACAAACAATATTAGGCTACACTTTATTCTAAGGTGTCTTTGTTACACAGTAATTATATATTTAAGTACTGAGTAATATTAACTACATCATGCATACAGTAGGGTTTGGTTTAGGGTTTGTTGCATGTAATTATTCATAATAGTTATTATTCCTACAGTAACTAGTAGGCTACATGTAACAATGACATTGTAAAATAAAGCGTTCTATTACTCTAATCATTCACTGACTTGACAATCTCAGTTTAGCAGAACAAAATGTGACCCATTTCCACAGGAATTAACTTTAAACTCAGTAAAGTAACAGTTTCCCAAACCCTCTGAGAGCAACGCAATGCGTTAGAGATTCAAACTAAAGATGCACGCGGAATATTATACGGAGCCAGATTCATATACAGAGTATCATACAGTCTGCTGTCACACACACACACACACACACACACACACACACACACATTACAGTAACGCAGTTGTGTTTTACCCACCGATGGATTTCGCGTCTCTTCGCGCTTCACAGCCATTTCCAGAACTTCTGTTCAGATTTCAGAAAGCTTGTTTTGTTCGGAGAAAAGCTCTCGTGGAAGAGCAAGAATTCCAGATGGTTCATTCCCACATAACACGCTTAATCCAAAGTCACTGCCAGTGCGAGAGGCTGAACTCACACACACTCACACACACTAGTACAGAGGGAAGTCCGACCCATTTCCGCGAATCGGTTCTTTCGAACAGTTCGATTCAGCGAACCAGAGATTCTATGATTCTTTTACGTCATCACGTAACCCTTGACATCACGGCGCGGTATTTCTAAAACATTCCAATAAATATGTCAGCATATCGGATTATTGGCAAAATATTTGACACATAAATGTACATTTTTAAAATGTTTATTATATTTAGAAATTAATTAAATTGAATAATGAATTGAGTAATGAATTCTCAGATGCCCTCATTAAAATGAAAAATAAAAATGCAGTAAAACTTTGTAATTTGTTTGAATTATATAATCTGGTGT
>NC_138226.1:708643-731143 GCF_964197995.2 Scardinius erythrophthalmus
TCTTCATCTCCTCTCAATTCCTCCTCTCCTCCTCTTTTCTTCTCTCATCTCCTCTCCTCTCAATTCCTCCTCTCCTCCTCTTTTCTCCTCTCATCTCCTCTCCTCTCAATTCCTCCTCTCAATTTCTTCTCTCTTTTCTCCTCTCATCTCATCTCCTCTCCTCTTTTCTTTTCTCCTCTCCTCTCAATGCCTCCTCTCCTCCTCTTTTCTCCTCTCATCTCCTCTCCTCTTAATTCCTCCTCTCCTCCTCTTTTCTCCTCTCAATTCCTCCTCTCCTCTCAATCCCTCCTCTCCTCTCAATTCCTCCTCTCCTCCTCTTTTCTTCTCTCCTCCCCTCTCCTCTCAATTCCTCCTCTCCTCCTCTTTTCTTCTCTCATCTCCTCTCCTCTCAATTCCTCCTCTCCTCCTCTTTTCTTCTCTCCTCCCCTCTCCTCTCAATTCCTCCTCTCCTCCTCTTTTCTTCTCTCCTCCCCTCTCCTCTCAATTCCTCCTCTCCTCCTCTTTTCTTCTCTCATCTCCTCTCCTCTCAATTCCTCCTCTCCTCCTCTTTTCTCCTCTCATGTCCTCTCCTCTCAATTCCTCCTCTCCTCTTTTCTTTTCTCCTCTCCTCCTCTTTTCTCCTCTCATCTCCTCTCATCTCAATTCCTCCTCTCCTCTCAATTCCTTCTCTCCTCCTCTTTTCTCCTCTCAATTCCTCCTCTTTTCTCCTCTCCTCCCCTATCAATTCCTCCTCTCCTCCTCTTTTCTCCTCCCCTCTCCTCTCAATCCCTCCTCTCCTCTCAATTCCTCTTGTCCTCCTCTTTTCTTCTCTCATCTCCTCTCCTCTCAATCCCTCCTCTCCTCTCAATTCCTCCTCTCCTCCTCTTTTCTTCTCTCATCTCCTCTCCTCTCAATCCCTCCTCTCCTCTCAATTCCTCCTCTCCTCTTCTTTTCTTCTCTCCTCCCCTCTCCTCTCAATCCCTCCTCTCCTCTCAATTCCTCCTCTCCTCCTCTTTTCTTCTCTCATCTCCTCTCCTCTCAATTCCTCCTCTCAATTCTTCCTCTCCTCCTCTTTTCTCCTCTCATCTCCTCTCCTCTCAATTCCTCCTCTCCTCCTCTTTTCTCCTCTCATGTCCTCTCCTCTCAATTCCTCCTCTCCTCTTTTCTTTTCTCCTCTCCTCTCAATGCCTCCTCTCCTCCTCTTTTCTCCTCTCATCTCCTCTCATCTCAATTCCTCCTCTCCTCTCAATTCCTTCTCTCCTCCTCTTTTCTCCTCTCAATTCCTCCTCTTTTCTCCTCTCCTCCCCTATCAATTCCTCCTCTCCTCCTCTTTTCTCCTCCTCTTTTCTCCTCCCCTCTCCTCTCAATCCCTCCTCTCCTCTCAATTCCTCCTGTCCTCCTCTTTTCTTCTCTCATCTCCTCTCCTCTCAATCCCTCCTCTCAATTCCTCCTCTCCTCCTCTTTTCTTCTCTCATCCTCTCCTCTCAATTCCTCCTCTCCTGTTTTCTCCTCTCCCCTCAATTCCTCCTCCCCTCTCCTCTTAATTTCTTTCTCTCCTCCTCTTTTCTCCTCTCCTGCCCTCTCAATTCCTCCTCTCCTCCTCTTTTCTCCTCTCAATTCCTCCTCTCCTCCTCTTTTCTTCTCTCCTCCCCTCTCAATTCCTCCTCTCCTCCTCTTTTCTCCTCTCCTCTCAATTCCTCCTCTCCTCCTTTCTTCTCTCCTCCCCTCTCAATTCCCCCTCATCACCTCTCCTCTCAATTCACCCCTCCTCACCTCTCCTCTCCTCTCAATCCCTCCTCTCCTCTCCTCTCAATTCCTCCTTTCCTCACCTCTCCTCCTCCTCTCCTCTCAATTCCTCCTCTCTTTTCTCCTCTCCTCTCAATTCCCCCCTCTTCCTCTTTTCTCCTCTCAATTCCTCCTCTCCTCACCTCTCCTCCTCCTCTCAATTCCTCCTCTCTTCTCTTCTCCTCTCAATTCCTCCTCTCCTCACCTCTCCTCCTCCTCTCCTCACCTCTCCTCCTCCTCTCCTCCTCTCCTCCTCTTTTCTCCTCTCCTCTCAATTCCCCCCTCTTCCTCTTTTCTCCTCTCAATTCCTCCTCTCCTCACCTCTCCTCCTCCTCTCAATTCCTCCTCTCTTCTCTTCTCCTCTCAATTCCTCCTCTCCTCACCTCTCCTCCTCCTCTCCTCACCTCTCCTCCTCCTCTCCTCCTCTCCTCCTCTTTTCTCCTCTCATCTCCTTTCCTCTCAATTCCTCCTCTCCTCACCTCTCCTCCTCCTCTCCTCACCTCTCCTCCTCCTCTCCTCACCTCTCCTCCTCCTCTCCTCACCTCTCCTCCTCCTCTCCTCCTCTCCTCACCTCTCCTCCTCTCCTCCTCTTTTCTCCTCTCATCTCCTTTCCTCTCAATTCCTCCTCTTCTCTTTTCTCCTCTCAATTCCTCCTCTCCTCCTCTTTTCTCCTCTCCTTCGATTGGCTTTGCTTCAGGCCCAGATGAACGGCTTCAAATTAATTAATCTTGAGTTAATATTACCGCAAACCACAAAGTCCAACAAAAAGCCCCATTCACACAAGGCTGAAGAGAGAAATGCAAAAACAGCAGATTTTCTCCGGATACACAGAACAAATATTCTTTCATATTAGCCATAATACAAAGTGACAGGTGGATTTGTAACAAAATATCATAGAATTTGTTTGGACACATGACCTTAGCATTGCTTTTTTTCCTGTCTGTGACTGTTATGATAATATATATATATATATATATATACAGTATATATTGAATTTAATTCATATACATTTTAATTATAATTTAAATTTAATGCGTAAATTATTGCAGTACAAACATCTACTACCAAGATGTTAAAATTTAAAATAATATTTCTGGATATTTATATACATTATAGTAATGGGAATTTGGGTGAAAATTTACGACAATTTAGGACTTAATTGTCCTAAAAAGAAATGCTAAAATAAAGTACAAATAAAATATTCCTGTGCAAAATATGTTCTTGGCAGGTTTGGAGATATGGGTCAAACTCCCATCAGTGACAGTTATTAAATATGAATGATAAATAGAATCCGTTCCGTGACTCGTCTGCAGTCTCACTCGTCCCTCCCTCTCTCTCTCTCTCCCTCTCTCTCTCTCTCTCTCATGGAGAACGAGCTGTGAGCGAGAGAGTGTGTTTTTCCAAAGCAGCCTCAGAGCAGCTCGTGTCAGATGTGGCCTGAGGACCGGCACTGACGGACTGCACACACACACACACACACACACACACCCAACACACAGATGTGGCCTGAGGACCGGCACTGACGGACTGCACACACACACACACAACACACAGATGTGGCCTGAAGACCGGCACTGACGGACTGCACACACACACACACACACACACACACACACACACACACGCACGCACGCACACACACACACACACACACACACACACACACACACACACACAGATGTGGCCTGAGGACCAGCACTGACGGACTGCACAACATCTCACAAACACACACGCACGCAAGCACGCACGCACACACACACACACACACACAAGTCAAGTCATCTTCATTTATGCAGCGCTTTTAACAATGTAGATTGTTCCAAAGCAGCTTTACAGAGATAATAGGAAATTAAAGTAACAGAGATTATTTTGGCTTTACAGCAGATCTAGAATAAAGTTATTGTCCAGATAAAGTTAGTTTGATTGATTCACTTCCGTCGCAACAATCATTAGTTATTAACTTAGGGGCCGCTAACACACACCGTTCTCACAGAAAACGCTTCAGTTCTCTCTGCGCAAACCTCAAAAACGCGAACCCGTGAGAACGCTGACGGCGCACGTGTGTATTACGAGTTCAGTCTATAGGTGTGTGTGTTTGAATATATGTGCTCAGGCGTGTAGTCCCTCCCTACAAATCAATCCTCAACAAACTACTTGTCTGGCCTTAAAATTTATAATACAGAATTTTTATCGCTTCCGCGTATCCACACGAACCGGAATCATCCCGACAATGCTTTATCTGTAGAGAGGTGAAGAGAGGGAGGCCTTCACAGGAGAGAGACTATAGTGACACTTCAGGACTGCGCTGTCGACATGTACAGGCGAAGGTCCTTCGTCAGATCTGGATACGGCCTGGATACGGCGGACTGCGGTAAACCTCGGGATAAACACAGACACTAACATTAGCGTAGATGCCATTCTTCTCATGATGTAACGAGTACATCAGGATTTATGGGAAGTGTTCCCGGTTCCGGCTGACCTAATCTATGCAGCCTAACATTAAATTATAGAAGTCTATAATGTATTATGTGAAAGCGAGGTCAAAGAGATGTGTCTTTAGTCTAGCTTTGAACTGACAGAGTGTGTCTGCTTCCCGGACAATGGTAGGAAGACTGTTCCAGAGTTTTGGTGCTAAATAGGAGAAGGATCTACCGCCAGCAGTGGATTTAGATATTCTAGGTATAATCAACTGGCCGGAATTTTGAGATCGCAATAGACGTGAAGGACTATAATGCGTTAAGAGCTCGCTCAAGCACTGCGGAGCTAAACCATTCAGTGCTTTGTAAGTGATCAGCAATATTTTAAAATGTATATGATGTTTAATAGGGAGCCAGTGCAGTTTTGACAGAACTGGGCTAATATGGTCATACTTCCTGGTTCTGGTAAGAACTCTAGAGTATGATTACGACGATGAGTAGGTCCTGACACGTGTTGTCTAACTCCAGTAGAGTTTACAATGTCTTTAAATGCCAATCCCAATGCATCTTTTTCATTATCCACGTGTATATTAAAATCACAAACAATTAGGACTTTATCTGCAGCCAGTACTAACTCTGATAGAAAATCAGCGAAGTCTTTGATAAAGTCTGTATGGTGCCCTGGTGGCCTGTATACAGTAGCCAGCACACATCTCAAACGTGATTTATCATTTACGATATATATTGCTATATTAAGCACACACACACACACACACACAGATGTGGCCTGAGGACCAGCACTGATGGACTGCACAACATCTCACACACACACACACACACACACACACACACACACACACACACACACACACACACACACACAGATGTGGCCTGAGGACCAGCACTGACAGACTGCACACACACACACACACACACACACACACGTGGCCTGAGGACCAGCACTGATGAACTGCACAACATCTCACACACACACACACACACACACACACACAGATGTGGCCTGAGGACCAGCACTGACAGACTGCACACACACACACACACTCTGCTGCCAACTCTGGTCCCTGTAATCCTGACTCCACGTCGGCAAAACATAAAATATGCTAATGATGTCATGAAAATAAATAAAATGTAAATAAGTAAAATGAATTTAATATATATATATAATTCCTGCTGCTTCTATCTCATCTTTATTTGCATGTGTGGCCATGAGTCAATCCAAAACCTTGATTCGCTTTTGTGTGTGTGTGTGTGTGTGTGTGTGTGTGTGTGTGTGTGTGTGTGTGTGTGTGTGTGTGTGTGTGTGTGTGTGTGTGTGTGTGTGTTTCTTTTTTACTGTAAAAATAAAATAATATAAAGTCTGGGTATATAAATCAAATGAAAATAAATAAATAAATAAATATGCTGACACAAAAATAAACTGCTTGCTTCTCAAGTAAGAGTAATGTTAAGAAATGTAATGTCACGTAATGTTTTAGTATGCACACTTTGCATACTGTGATATTTGGATCATGTTAAGCATGACATTTTTAGTAATCATAAGTCCTCTGAATCACGATGTCACTCGCTCACGACACGCAGTGTTGGGGAAAGTTACTTTTAAAAGTAATGCATATTGCATTAATCCCCAAAAAATTAACTATTTGCATTACTTAGTTACTTTTTATATAAAGTAATGCGTTACATAGTATGTCTGAAGTGGACCATCGAAGGTCATCAGCAAAGACATTGGTGAATACAGTGAGATTAAATACATAAAGTACATTTGTGTAATTTAATGCATTTACTGTAATTATTGAAGGTTTCTGTAATATTCTAAAGTTTGCATTTCACTGTTTTTATTCATTCTGAGTAATTCTGCATCTGTTTTTGTGCAAGTGAGACGAGTAAATGTTCACATTAATTCTAAAACTACAATAATCATGTTCACACGCGCCTCTGCACTCACGAATCTCTCAGCATGAGCTGTCAGTCAAATCATGGGAAAACAATTAACTTGAGTTACGGATTTGAAAGTGTAACTTGTAAATTTAAAGGAGTGGTTGATTATGATTTGACTTTTCTAACTGTAGTTAGTGTGTAATGTTGCTGATTGATCATAAACAACATCTGCAAAGTTACAACACTCAAAGTTCAAAGCAAAGGGAGATTTTTGCTTTTAAAGAAATCACTGTTTAAGGACTACAACAAACGGCTGGTAGAGACTACACCACATTAGTGGTGTTAGTGACATCACCAACACTAACATTTACATAAACCCCGCCCCCAGGACACATTTATAGATTATCATGACAGAATATGCTAATCAGTGACTAGAAGATAGTTAACTACACATCAGCTACATAAATTGTAGCTGATGTGCCGGGAGCAGCTCCGCCCCCTGTGCTGGGAGCAGCAGCTCATTTGCATTTAAAGGGACACACACAAAAACGGTGTGTTTTTGCTCACCCTCAAAAAGTGACCATTTTAACATGCTATATAAAAATATCTGTGGGGTATTTAGAGCTAAAACTTCACACACACACTCTGGGGACATCGGGACTTATTTTACATCTTATGAAAAGTCATTATACCACCGCTTTAAGAGTAATGCTTTACTTTTAGTGGTGTAACGATTCCCTCATGTCACGATTCGATATCACGATACTGAACTCACGATACGATATTATTGCGATACTCCAAGACATATGATAAAAGGTTAACAAAAAATATACTGTTGATTAAAATCTAAATTTGGATTTACATTGGAAACAAGAATAGTCTTGGACTTGGTGCTGATAAACCCAATACAGGACAATAGAGGCACCAGAACAAACATATTCATGATTCTGAAGCTGAAAATACACAATTATTTCAGATGAATATGCTTGAACTCTTTCACTGACTAGATATATTTAAAATAATATTGGCCACTTTTTACTGGTAACATCAGACATTTGGCATCATCAGGACACACAAATCCCCAATTGCATTATTATACATATTCAACATTATATATAGCAGTTTATTGAAGTACTGGCACTAAAATTGAATTTTTTCTAACACAGTAATTTTTTATTTTGGTGAACTATCCACGATACATATTGATGCATTTTTGTATTGCGATATATTGTTACACTACTTACTTTACTAGTTACTTGACAAAAGTAATCTGATTTCATAACTCAAGTATAATGTGTCACTGTTACACGTGGCCTGATCTCACAGATCAATCTTTCCAAAGTTTGAGTCCTTAAAAGCCCTGAAACTGAAGCCGGACAAGCAGTGCCAGTCGATGGACGGATCAATGCTGTGAAAGAAGCAACTCAGGACTCAATCGGTTGTGGATTTTTGGATCCTGACGTTTGAACACATGGGCTGATCACTGGCAGATTCTGCCGGACCAGATGATACATGATAAATGATAACAGAAGCTTTTCACATCCTGATCTCACCAGAAAGATATTCCAATAGTTCACTCAGATGAAAGTCTTTTCCTCATGTTTGGACAGTATCTGCACAGAACTTCACTCGTCAGAGTCTTCTGATCAACTGGTGTTTGAGGGGTTTTTAGTGGATACATGTGGATACATAGTCTTTGACAACCAACACACATCATCAAAAGTTTTACTTGTCAAGTCTAATCATTTTAAGATTTGGTATTTTGCATTTAGTTTAACTAGCAATAAAAAATTTAATAGATTCCTGAAACAATATGAACAATTCTTTTGTAATGGCTCAGGTTATATATATATATATATATATATATATATTTTTTTTTTTTTTTTTTTTTTTGTCTATAAAAATGTAGGGTACTTAATCTTTTTTTTTCTTCTTATCCTTTGTCTTTTGTTTGTCCTCTTCTATGTAAGTGATTCTTATTACTTCCTTTAGATATTTGACTTTACATACTAATGTTTTTTTCATATGTTCTCCTGAATGTTTGTATATTTGCATGTTTCTGGAATAAAAATAAATTTAAAAATATATATTTTGCATTCAATTTAATGACACTTGGTCCAAATAAATATTGATATATATTTGATACTTGCCTATTTTACAGCATGCATTTTTATTGCATTGTTAAATAAATCAGCATCAAGTTGTCACTGCACATTAATAAACGCGCAGAATCTGGCGCTCAAACGCTGTTCTTCAGTCATTATTATTTGCTGCTGTGGAGTGAGGACACCAGTGACATCTGAACACTTTGACATCTATTGGTAGATATTATAAAGAAGAGAAATGTCCCGAGATAAACTTCACTGATTACTTCAAGACATCCGAGGCGCTGCGTTTTCTTTCTTTCTTTCTTTCTCTCTTTCTTTCCAGCCACTGATGAAGTCAAGATCCTTAATAATGACTTTCACAGACTCAATCTGCAATAAAACTCCTCAAAACTCCCTGTCTGTCCTCAATAAAGCACTGAAAAGTACAAATCACCTCTTCGAAAAGCAGCCTGAAGGAATGCAGTGTTTCTTCTTACCTGCAACATGATGAAAGTCTGATAAAAGTGAGCAAACGGTTAAGAGTTTCGGCCAGTGTCCAGTTTCAGCCTGTCAAAGAGCTGTGTGTGTTTCAGTGTGTGTGTGTCGCTTCAGTTTCTGCATCTCTATCAGCCTGATGACGGACAGCCGAACCAGCCAATCAGGGCACGGACCAGTCTGACCGTGTGGGCAGGGTTTCAAACTGGGGTCCGAAATAAATGTATAAATAAATAAATAATAAGATTAAACTAAATGTAAAATAATAATAATAATAATAATAAAACATTAGATTAGAAATAAATACATTTTCTTTTTTTTCAAATCATTGTTTTAAACTTTTATCATATTAATATATCACAGTATAAATTGGATCTTTGAATGAAAATAAATATTTAGCTAGTCTTAGAATAGGGGTCCGTGGCAAAACTGAAACATTTTTATCACAAGCTGTTTTCAACATGATCACAGTGAACTGTGGAAAAGTTCGTGTTCATTAATCTTTGTTTAAATGAGTTAATAAAAATGCAACTGTTCATTGTTAGTTGATGTTAGCTCGGGCTCATTAAAGCTACACTATTTTACTTCATATATATATGAATATGAACAATAACTTGTTATTAATGAAAATGTGCAAAAACCAGTCGGGACTGATTTCGCGGTAAATCGCGTCAGAAACAGAACCGAAGCACGAGCACAAGACAAACAATGTTCTTCCGCGCGAGATCATGCGGTTTATTTTTAACCGATAGACGGCCACAATTTACATAACGCAACTTTAAATAATAATAACAGATACAACTTTTCATTGTGATAAAGTATTGCTAAATGTTGAATTAACATTAACTACAATTATTAAACGCTTTAGAAGTATGTTTCACGATAGTTCATGTTAACTAATGCTAACAAATTATGTGTTACCAAAAGATTAAAGATTAAAAAATTACGGTGACGCATTGCTGCCACATACATATTATTTTTTCCCCTCAATTATATCGTAATAACGAGATCTTATGTCGTTTTAACGACATCTTTTCTCGTAATAACGAGATCTTATGTCGTTTTAACGACATCTTTTTCTCGTAATAACGAGATCTTATGTCGTTAAAACGACATCTTTTTCTCGTAATAACGAGATGTTATGTCGTTAAAACGACATCATTTTTTGCCCTTATAAGGACATGTGTAGTCATGTACAAAATATGCCTTTATCCACATAAAATTGACAGCCTATCGCGCCTTTATCACACATTCAAAAAGCTTAAGCAAATAGTAGCAGCCCCCAATCATGCAAAATTAATCAATGAGGCTCTTTTTGAAAATATATTTTAAATAGGCCTGTAAGTTTTTTTTTTAATATAATATATTATATATAAGATTTATTTTTGTTAATAGGCTATATATATCTTAATTCATTACCTAGAGATATAATTAAACAAAAAGTAGTCAAAACACATCTAAAAGAAAATTTTACAACATTGTGTTCTTATTTTGCTTAATTAACGAAATGTCAATCTTCGCCTTTATAACAGAAGATACAATACAATACAAAAATCTTCAAGATACAGCCTACAATCTTCACATGTATAACGGATTGTCACCTTATAAACAGTTCTTTGTGTGGTGGAATAAGCAATGCTATATAGAAATATATGGTTAGTATCTTAATTTAAATTTTATTTTATTATTTTATTAGTTCATTAATTATGCTAACTCAGCTAATTAAATGTGACGAGCTGGATACTTACTAATGAAATAATGTCAAATATTAAATGTAGGCTATTGATTGTTGCCATAGACTAAAGGATTTTTCTAGTCATTAATTTAAGCAATTAGGACTAATCGCACGTTTATATTCAATCCTGGGTGCAGTAGGCTATATAGCATATTCCGCGCTCAAGCGCATGCAGAAAACTTGCCGCAAAGCACCAGCAAAAGTAGGCTAATGATATAATAAATGTATCTGAAAAAAAGCATTTTAATTGTTTATTAATTAACTAGTCTTTTCTAAATAAGTGTAGGCTGCCTGCATACATATCTCCATACATCTCCGCTGTAATGTAGCCTAGATGCGCCTTTATTACGGACAGGATTACTTAATCAGATAGTAGCTACCGTATTTGCTTTCGATTGGATTTTTTTTTCGTTGGTGGGCATTTTTTTTATTAACTTTATAGTTATATTTCTCATGTCTGTGAGGCTTGTCTATACACTGTTTTTCAGTTCATTTTTGAGGCGCGCTCCAATTCACAGAGATCATGAAAGCGTGCCCTGTTCGTTTTATTTTGTTTTACAAAGGCACACCGTTTTCTTGTTGTTGTGAGTTTACACAAATAAAAGTAGTTGCGACTGATGTATTATTATGTTCTGTATGACCAGAAATGATGGAGTATTTTAAGTTGTTTCCACTGTTGATAGGAAAATGCGAGTGATGGCACCGGCGCCTTCATCCATGTCATAGTGCGCGCTCCACACTCCGCACAAACACTTGGATATGCGCTTCATAATAGCGAACATTTATCTAGGTTAACGTTAGAGCGAGCGGTCATGCCAGACAGATAATCCTCTTCATGTTTAACTCATCAAATTCTGTTGCATTTTATTGCGCCAGTTTGAAAAACACTTAAACACTTAGCCTACAGATAAACGCCCAACGCTGGTGTTTTTCTTTAAACAAATTCGTTTAGACTTTAAAATAAATATTGTTAATGGGCTAATTAATGCCACAATAATTTGTTTATTTTATTGGCTAATTGTATTTTTCATTTTTGTTTTGCATTGAATACCATTGAATATTTTCATTGAATGCATTGAATATTTGCTGTGCACCGCAATACCACCCTCCCATAGAAAGACACGTTAAGAGCAACCTATTTTCTTTATAATAAAGGGAAGGAAAACGCTTAATGTATAATTAAATGCATTGCGTTCATATTCTTTATAACTGAAGCGTTTTCTTTATTATAAGGGTGTATTATTCCATTAAAAAAGGACTGTTTATAAGGTGACAATCCATTATACATCTTGAAGATTTTTGTATTTTATTGTATCTTCTTATAAAGACGAAGATTGACATTTCGTTAATTAAACAAAATAAGAACACAATGTTGTAAAAAATAAACAACTCAGGCTATGTTCTGTTAGATGTGTTTTGAATACTTTTTGTTTAATTGTATCTCTAGGTAATGAAGATATAGCTTATTAACAAAAATAAATCTTATTAGGCCTATATAATATATCATATTAAAAAAAACTTAGCCTATATAAAATATATTTTCAAAAAGAGCCTCATTGATTAATTTTGCATGATTGGGGGCTACTACTATTTGCTTAAGCTTTTTGAATGTGTGATAAAGGCGCGATAGGCTTTCAATTGTATGTGGATAAAGGCATATTTTGTACATGACTACACATGTCCTTATAAGGGCAAAAAAGATGTCGTTTTAACGACATAAGATCTCGTTATTACGAGAAAAAGATGTCGTTTTAACGACATAAGATCTCGTTATTACGAGAAAAGATGTCGTTAAAACGACATAAGATCTCGTTATTACGAGAAAAGATGTCGTTAAAACGACATAAGATATCGTTATTACGACATAATTGGGGAAAAAAATAATATGTATGTGGCAGCAATGCGTCACCGTAAAAAATAACAGCTGTGTGATACAAGTCTGAAAGCACATCAAGAACACTGCAGATTAAAATAGTTTTGCAAACACAGACTCGTAGTTCCTTCACTTTAACACACGATGACAGGAAAAGCCACAAGTTTAATGAGAACCCACGGCTGCCAGTCATCGAATCGATCGAGTGTGTGTGACGTGACGACAGTGTGTGTGTGTGACGACAGTGTGTGTGTGTGTGTGTGTGTGTGTGTGTGTGACAGCCGAGAGTCTCTGGAAGGAGAGCTGATGCTTTCACAACAGAATTACATTATTCATCAATGCATTTCTCTTCTCCTCTCCAGCATTACAGCGCGAGAGAGAGACACATTCAACAACTGTGTGTTTCTTCAGCTTCATCTTCAACTCAGAGTTCAGTTTTCTGTTTTATGCCCAAATCCTCTTATAAATATATTCTAAACAATTTAGTGCACTAGTTTACAAAGAAAGCAGCGGTGACGAGCTGGAGATGAAATATGAGATGCATGATGTAAAAACTAAGACAAATTCACTTTTAATGTGCAATATTTCCAATCAATTTGACAAATAATGCAAAAAAAAAAAAAAAAATTAAATATACATGAACTAAAGTGAAAATTAACTAATTAAATAAATAAAAATGTCAGTTCTACCACACAATGTTATCAAAAACTTTTGGGGATATTGCATAAAAACACACGTACATAGATTCTAAAAATGCCTTTAAAATCCAGATGTGCTCAATTGAGGCAGATGATTGTTTTATCCAATCAGAAATCCCTCAAACCTCATGTGACTCAGTGTCAGCTGTGATTGGATAACTGGAGTAACCAGTGGACCAATGGCGTTGCAGCGTCTCTAATGTTGGTTTGGTGTTTCTGAAAGTGTGTGATCAGAAAGATTTGGTGTAATTCCCTCCAGAAGCGTCTCACACACACACGAGTGTGTTCCCGAACACCAGCATCCGAACGCTAGAGAACACGACAGCGTTTACTGAGTTTCGTCTGACGCTCGAGACACACTCGTTTATGATGGAGGAGAAACAGCCATATTCAGAAACTAACACTTTTATTACTCATATTTTGCACCAATCTCCCAGAAAGTGATGATTTTGTTCTCTTGAACACATGACGAAACGCTGCTTTATTCACAAGTGTTCTATGCAATGTTCCACTTTTGTGCATTAGTTAGGATGGAAGCATTGTAAGCTTGTTTGACCGAACGACAATGCGAGATGAAATATGAGATGCATGTTGTGAAAACAAAGACGAATTCACTTTTATAGTGCATTATTTTCAATCAATTTGCCAAATGATGCAAAAAAATTATAATTAAATATACATGCACTAAAGTGAAATGAACTAATTACATAAAATTAAAAAGTCAGTTCTACCACAGGATGTTATCAAACTAAATCTGAGATGTGATGGAAATAATGTGTGTTTAGCGTAGTTAGTTGTCAAATGAAGCAGTTCACAAGCAGTTGCTGGAGAAACCCTGGCTTCTATAGATTAACGCTGTGCAATCTGAGAGTCTGCTTTCTGAAACTCGAGCGCCTCACTAAACAAACGTTTGTTCTGCTCTGTGTAGAAGCGTTGGTGTTTCCAGGCAGAGGCCTGTGTGCATGTGTGGAAATACTTTGGTGGACGGCTGTGAGATCTGCTCTTTCCCGAGTCTGCGGTAAAACTGAAGAATGCTGGAATTTGTGCCGCCTGAAGTCAGACGAGTTCAGCAGAAACTCTTCATCTCACTGTTTTCAGCGGAGAGAACCTCGACCGCTTCAGCACGAGTGTTACGGATACCCCAGCCATCTGATATGGATTGTGATAATGATTGTTCCACGTTTGAGCACAAACGCAGGATCTGTGGATCTGTGCCCGGATCATGCGTTTTTTTCCCAGCCTCACACTAATTCTGTCGGAAGACCTTAAGCCAAACCAGAGCAACACACACCAGAGTCTCACTGAGTGATGGAGCAGTGAACACAACTATCTCACTAACTAACACGGGTTAAAGTGTGTGTTCAATGCCCATCTCGGCCAGGATGAGATCATGAAAATCTGTCGTTTGTGAATTGAAGGGAAAGTTCAAATGGGAGTGAGTTACTCTCGGTGTTTATCTCAAGCCACATTTCACATTTTTTCCTGCAGATGCAATGTTGCAATGGAGTTGCATCACTAAATGTTTATTTCCTGAAGGAAATATCAGCCTTTGCATAAAATACCATCAAGTTTGAGATAAATTCAATGTTTTCTATAGCCGTTGGTTGTCTTTGCAGTGCAGTGCAGTTAAACAGATGCAATCAAGAACAGCCAATCAGAATCCAGTATGCAAATTTGAATGTTGAACTTTTAAATAATGCAAATCAAGGGGGATTTTTTTTTACTTACATTTCTTAAAAAGTAAAAAAAAAATTGTGCAGTGCAGTTTTATGCTTATTAGAGTATTGTGTGTCAGAATATGTTTATTAGAGCAACATGCATTAGAGAAAAACTCTATTGTGAGTCAAATGTCAATAAAAAGGTGCCAGTGAAGTTCAGATGTGCTGAAAAAACGAGTGAGAAATGCTGAACGTGCTATTAAACACGCGTCATCTATTTAAATAAGCCATGTTTTGTGTGCATGTTTTTATGCTTATACTGTATTACTTGTATACTTGTGTATTAGTGTTCACTGAAAATAACTGGTGTAGGATTTACTTTGATTGCTAGTAAATTTCACGAATAATTACAAAGATGGCACATGAATAAAAAAATAAAAAATAAAGTAGTTGCATCCACAAGACTAAACTGATCAGCAAAAGAGAGTGTTGAATGAAGACAGCAGAAGTCCAAGAGATTTAATACTTACGGTTTGGACATTTAAAACAAACCCTGAGCAGAAAGCCTGAGGCGAATACCGTGGAGAGAAAACAGTTTCATGCTTCTAAATGAAAGACTGATGACTATCAACAAACGCTCCTCCTCATGTCCAGCATTTCTGAGCCGTCAGCTTCTGGAACACCTTCCACTGAGCAGCAGATGCTAAACGTGACGCTATCCTGGCAGATCTTCCTCATAAAGACGCGAGATCCCAATCCAAACACTTCCAGCAGTTTCAGCTTCAGTTTCAGGCTCTGAGCTTTTGTCTTTTTATTAATCTGATGTGTCTGTGTTTTCTCTCACTCCTGTGGTTTGGCGAAGCTGCCACTCACAGCGTTTGCGCTCTCACACACTTGCTAATTAGGACAAAGGCATTAACAGAAGGTTAGAAGGACCTGACAGCATGAGTGTGTGTCTAAAGGACGGACTCTCGTTCCCAGCGCTCATTTGCATTGAACTCATGCCAGACTGCATTCACTTCATCCTAGATTAGAACAGGCCGTGAAAAGGGAACTCAACGGATGTCCTGGAGAGAGTAGTCGACTTCAAGACTGAGGTTTAACCGGTTTGTAGCCAGAAAGCTCATCCACAACGTTCTTAACTCAATTTAAGATTTATGTTTGGGAATTGCAGATAAATTTCCCATGCATTTGGATTACAAGAAGTGCTGTCAAATCAATTCATCGGGATCAATCACATCTAACACTAAAGGTTGTAAATATATATATATATATATTAGGGATGCACAATATATCGGCTACCATATCGGTATCGGCCGATATATGTTCATTTTTAATGTTATCGCTATCGGCCCGATAAGAAAATTTGTCTGATATATTAAAGCCGATAAATAATGTATTATTTCCTTCAGCTGAGACTCTTCAGATGCACACTGTTCAACATGATGGTTTTGAATTGCTTGAAATATGATTGGAATCACTTCAGAAAGGAAAATATGGTTAAGTACAAGTCAGAGCAAGTCTGTCATATCGGCTACATAAAATTATAATGAGAACATCATAATAATTGTGTGCTTGCAACTTGATGATACTTTTGTTTTTATAATCAGGCTCTCAAAAATTATATAAAAATTTGGATTTAGATTTATTTTTATATTTCTGCTTTTTTCCTGGAGCTCAAACAGTGGAGCGCTGGCGCTTGCAACGCCAAGGTCATGGGTTCAATTCCCAGGGAATTGTGTAATGTAAATGTAAATGTGTAGCTTGAAATGCAATGTAAGTCGCTTTGGATAAAAGTGTCTGCCAAATACAAAAATGTAAAATGTAAATTTCAAATATAAAAATTATCGGTATCAGCCAAAGTTTTCATATCGGTGCATCCCTATATAATACAACATGTGGGTGTATATATATATATATATATATATAATGATGGGTATATCATTATAACAGTTGTCAAGCACCAAAACCGAGTAAAAGTGTTGGCGAGTATGTGAAACAGCCAATCGCAAGTTGAATGTGAACAAACATGAACGATACTCGGGACAGCTGACGTGCCAACTGAAATATTCAAGCGCATGAAGACGTGAAACTTAATTCATTACTTGTTACCGAAGCGCAACACTGAATCTGTTCAACACAGTTCACTGAATCGAGCTCTTTCACGTCTTCTTGCAATCTAACACACATATTCAGACTAAACTATGTCAAAAGGCCCGTCTTGGCAAAGTGTCCTCGTGAACACAGTCAGTTATATCTCAAGTGTCCTCGTGAACACAGTCAGTTATATCTCAAGTGTCCTCGTGAACACAGTCAGTTATATCTCAAGTGTCCTCGTGAACACAGTCAGTTATATCTCAAGTGTCCTCGTGAACACAGTCAGTTATATCTCAAGTGTCCTCGTGAACACAGTCAGTTATATCTCAAGTGTCCTGTGAACACAGTCAGTTATATCTCAAGTGTCCTGTGAACACAGTCAGTTATATCTCAAGTGTCCTCGTGAACACAGTCAGTTATATCTCAAGTGTCCTGTGAACACAGTCAGTTATATCTCAAGTGTCCTGTGAACACAGTCAGTTATATCTCAAGTGTCCTCGTGAACACAGTCAGTTATATCTCAAGTGTCCTCGTGAACACAGTCAGTTATATCTCAAGTGTCCTGTGAACACAGTCAGTTCCACAGTCAGTTATATCTCAAGTGTCCTCGTGAACACAGTCAGTTATATCTCAAGTGTCCTCGTGAACACAGTCAGTTATATCTCAAGTGTCCTCGTGAACACAGTCAGTTATATCTCAAGTGTCCTGTGAACACAGTCAGTTATATCTCAAGTGTCCTCGTGAACACAGTCAGTTATATCTCAAGTGTCCTCGTGAACACAGTCAGTTATATCTCAAGTGTCCTCGTGAACACAGTCAGTTATATCTCAAGTGTCCTCGTGAACACAGTCAGTTATATCTCAAGTGTCCTCGTGAACACAGTCAGTTATATCTCAAGTGTCCTCGTGAACACAGTCAGTTATATCTCAAGTGTCCTCGTGAACACAGTCAGTTATATCTCAAGTGTCCTCGTGAACACAGTCAGTTATATCTCAAGTGTCCTCGTGAACACAGTCAGTTATATCTCAAGTGTCCTGTGAACACAGTCAGTTATATCTCAAGTGTCCTCGTGAACACAGTCAGTTATATCTCAAGTGTCCTGTGAACACAGTCAGTTATATCTCAAGTGTCCTCGTGAACACAGTCAGTTATATCTCAAGTGTCCTCGTGAACACAGTCAGTTATATCTCAAGTGTCCTCGTGAACACAGTCAGTTATATCTCAAGTGTCCTCGTGAACACAGTCAGTTATATCTCAAGTGTCCTCGTGAACACAGTCAGTTATATCTCAAGTGTCCTCGTGAACACAGTCAGTTATATCTCAAGTGTCCTCGTGAACACAGTCAGTTATATCTCAAGTGTCCTGTGAACACAGTCAGTTATATCTCAAGTGTCCTGTGAACACAGTCAGTTATATCTCAAGTGTCCTGTGAACACAGTCAGTTATATCTCAAGTGTCCTCGTGAACACAGTCAGTTATATCTCAAGTGTCCTGTGAACACAGTCAGTTATATCTCAAGTGTCCTGTGAACACAGTCAGTTATATCTCAAGTGTCCTGTGAACACAGTCAGTTATATCTCAAGTGTCCTGTGAACACAGTCAGTTATATCTCAAGTGTCCTGTGAACACAGTCAGTTATATCTCAAGTGTCCTGTGAACACAGTCAGTTATATGTCAAGTGTCCTGTGAACACAGTCAGTTATATCTCAAGTGTCCTCGTGAACACAGTCAGTTATATCTCAAGTGTCCTGTGAACACAGTCAGTTATATCTCAAGTGTCCTGTGAACACAGTCAGTTATATCTCAAGTGTCCTGTGAACACAGTCAGTTATATCTCAAGTGTCCTGTGAACACAGTCAGTTATATCTCAAGTGTCCTGTGAACACAGTCAGTTATATCTCAAGTGTCCTGTGAACACAGTCAGTTATATCTCAAGTGTCCTGTGAACACAGTCAGTTATATCTCAAGTGTCCTGTGAACACAGTCAGTTATATCTCAAGTGTCCTGTGAACACAGTCAGTTATATCTCAAGTGTCCTCGTGAACACAGTCAGTTATATCTCAAGTGTCCTCGTGAACACAGTCAGTTATATCTCAAGTGTCCTCGTGAACACAGTCAGTTATATCTCAAGTGTCCTCGTGAACACAGTCAGTTATATCTCAAGTGTCCTCGTGAACACAGTCAGTTATATCTCAAGTGTCCTCGTGAACACAGTCAGTTATATCTCAAGTGTCCTCGTGAACACAGTCAGTTATATCTCAAGTGTCCTCGTGAACACAGTCAGTTATATCTCAAGTGTCCTCGTGAACACAGTCAGTTATATCTCAAGTGTCCTGTGAACACAGTCAGTTATATCTCAAGTGTCCTCGTGAACACAGTCAGTTATATCTCAAGTGTCCTCGTGAACACAGTCAGTTATATCTCAAGTGTCCTCGTGAACACAGTCAGTTATATCTCAAGTGTCCTCGTGAACACAGTCAGTTATATCTCAAGTGTCCTCGTGAACACAGTCAGTTATATCTCAAGTGTCCTGTGAACACAGTCAGTTATATCTCAAGTGTCCTGTGAACACAGTCAGTTATATCTCAAGTGTCCTGTGAACACAGTCAGTTATATCTCAAGTGTCCTCGTGAACACAGTCAGTTATATCTCAAGTGTCCTGTGAACACAGTCAGTTATATCTCAAGTGTCCTGTGAACACAGTCAGTTATATCTCAAGTGTCCTGTGAACACAGTCAGTTATATCTCAAGTGTCCTGTGAACACAGTCAGTTATATCTCAAGTGTCCTGTGAACACAGTCAGTTATATCTCAAGTGTCCTGTGAACACAGTCAGTTATATGTCAAGTGTCCTGTGAACACAGTCAGTTATATCTCAAGTGTCCTCGTGAACACAGTCAGTTATATCTCAAGTGTCCTGTGAACACAGTCAGTTATATCTCAAGTGTCCTGTGAACACAGTCAGTTATATCTCAAGTGTCCTGTGAACACAGTCAGTTATATCTCAAGTGTCCTGTGAACACAGTCAGTTATATCTCAAGTGTCCTGTGAACACAGTCAGTTATATCTCAAGTGTCCTGTGAACACAGTCAGTTATATCTCAAGTGTCCTCGTGAACACAGTCAGTTATATCTCAAGTGTCCTCGTGAACACAGTCAGTTATATCTCAAGTGTCCTCGTGAACACAGTCAGTTATATCTCAAGTGTCCTCGTGAACACAGTCAGTTATATCTCAAGTGTCCTGTGAACACAGTCAGTTATATCTCAAGTGTCCTGTGAACACAGTCAGTTATATCTCAAGTGTCCTGTGAACACAGTCAGTTATATCTCAAGTGTCCTGTGAACACAGTCAGTTATATCTCAAGTGTCCTCGTGAACACAGTCAGTTATATCTCAAATGTCCTCGTGAACACAGTCAGTTATATCTCAAGTGTCCTCGTGAACACAGTCAGTTATATCTCAAGTGTCCTCGTGAACACAGTCAGTTATATCTCAAGTGTCCTCGTGAACACAGTCAGTTATATCTCAAGTGTCCTCGTGAACACAGTCAGTTATATCTCAAGTGTCCTCGTGAACACAGTCAGTTATATCTCAAGTGTCCTCGTGAACACAGTCAGTTATATCTCAAGTGTCCTGTGAACACAGTCAGTTATATCTCAAGTGTCCTCGTGAACACAGTCAGTTATATCTCAAGTGTCCTGTGAACACAGTCAGTTATATCTCAAGTGTCCTGTGAACACAGTCAGTTATATCTCAAGTGTCCTCGTGAACACAGTCAGTTATATCTCAAGTGTCCTGTGAACACAGTCAGTTATATCTCAAGTGTCCTGTGAACACAGTCAGTTATATCTCAAGTGTCCTCGTGAACACAGTCAGTTATATCTCAAGTGTCCTCGTGAACACAGTCAGTTATATCTCAAGTGTCCTGTGAACACAGTCAGTTATATCTCAAGTGTCCTGTGAACACAGTCAGTTATATCTCAAGTGTCCTGTGAACACAGTCAGTTATATCTCAAGTGTCCTCGTGAACACAGTCAGTTATATCTCAAGTGTCCTCGTGAACACAGTCAGTTATATCTCAAGTGTCCTCGTGAACACAGTCAGTTATATCTCAAGTGTCCTCGTGAACACAGTCAGTTATATCTCAAGTGTCCTGTGAACACAGTCAGTTATATCTCAAGTGTCCTCGTGAACACAGTCAGTTATATCTCAAGTGTCCTCGTGAACACAGTCAGTTATATCTCAAGTGTCCTCGTGAACACAGTCAGTTATATCTCAAGTGTCCTGTGAACACAGTCAGTTATATCTCAAGTGTCCTGTGAACACAGTCAGTTATATCTCAAGTGTCCTGTGAACACAGTCAGTTATATCTCAAGTGTCCTCGTGAACACAGTCAGTTATATCTCAAGTGTCCTCGTGAACACAGTCAGTTATATCTCAAGTGTCCTGTGAACACAGTCAGTTATATCTCAAGTGTCCTCGTGAACACAGTCAGTTATATCTCAAGTGTCCTCGTGAACACAGTCAGTTATATCTCAAGTGTCCTCGTGAACACAGTCAGTTATATCTCAAGTGTCCTGTGAACACAGTCAGTTATATCTCAAGTGTCCTCGTGAACACAGTCAGTTATATCTCAAGTGTCCTGTGAACACAGTCAGTTATATCTCAAGTGTCCTCGTGAACACAGTCAGTTATATCTCAAGTGTCCTCGTGAACACAGTCAGTTATATCTCAAGTGTCCTGTGAACACAGTCAGTTATATCTCAAGTGTCCTGTGAACACAGTCAGTTATATCTCAAGTGTCCTCGTGAACACAGTCAGTTATATCTCAAGTGTCCTCGTGAACACAGTCAGTTATATCTCAAGTGTCCTGTGAACACAGTCAGTTATATCTCAAGTGTCCTCGTGAACACAGTCAGTTATATCTCAAGTGAACGTGAACAGTTGAGAAAGAAAACGCACGTGTATCAGTATATTGGATCAGTGCAGCTCTTAAAGTGACAGTAGCCTAATATTCCAGATGCCGTCTGTTTCTAATGTCAATCAAACAACAAAAGACAAACAATCACTCACTTCTCTGAATAACTTTTGTAACTTTAAAAAGGATTTATCTTTAAAACAGGTCAGAATTCTGTACTCGAAAAAAATCATGTTATCATTTATTACGGAACTATTTTGATAATCAAAAATAATCATATTTTTTAAATGTATTTATTCAACAATTTATTCATATATTTAACAGTTCAATTACATTAATTCAGCTAAAAACTATAAACGTGGTTAAATGTGGAATTAGATCAAATGTTTGAGATTGAAACAAATTGGATTTATTGATAATAAATATATAAAACTTGTTATTGTGTATTTACAACACAACACATTTTACAGATATTTCACCTGTTTCATTTGCATGACTGACAAATATACATGACATTAAGTTTATTCAGTTGTTTATGTTAAAACGGGTTTCTGGAGCTGCTTTACAGATTAAACTGAATTAGATGATGAATTTGGCAACGTTAACTCTGTTATTTCCCTGTCTATGCCTGTAAAGCTTCTGTTTTATATAAAGTGCTGTAGAAATAAAGCCGGTTAGATGTAACTAGTCATCGCTTCAGATGTTACACCCACACGCTCTCTCTCTCTTTCTCTCTCTCTCTCTCTCACACACACACACACACACACACACACACACACACACACACACGCGCCTCATATACAACGTTATATAAAAAGCTTGCAGGACAACTTGGTTGACATTGCCTTTTCAGCGTGAGA
>NC_138226.1:738643-746143 GCF_964197995.2 Scardinius erythrophthalmus
GTTTTTTTTAATGCGTTTTCACCATCTAGCGATATATCTACATGGAATTAATGAATCATGATCACGGATGAGGTAATTTATTCGTTTTTGTATTACCTGTATGTCTGATCGTATTATTTTATTTCATCATAATTAATGAACTGCAAGGAACGTGAAATGTTATGCTATATTATCTGCAACATACAGCTATTTGTCAAATGATTTGTTTGGTTAATGTTGTGCAGTTTTACGTTTTTATGGTTAATGCCGTGTTGTGTAACGTGTTCAAACCAATATCTAAAAGTAAATTTGAACGAACATTTGCAAGTAATGACTAAATATATTTTTTTAACATCATATCCGATTGTATTTAATTGTACTGCCATAAGCTCGGTCACCACACGTGATAAAAAGCCTTACCAAAGTACAAAGAGCAATATAACTTTGTTTATAAGTGCTATTATTGACAGTTGCATGTCTTACCTGTCTATCAATACACTCGCGAGAGAGTCTCTGTCAAGTCCAAGATTGACGCGCAGCTCTCTCCATCTCGAAAACGCCTGCCGATATTTATCCGGGTTTTATTCCTCCGTTTGTCACACAGTCCGCGACTCCGCGTGTATCCGAATATGGACGCTTTCGTTTTGTTGGCACTTCCATACTCGCCAAAGAGTTCGTGATCCATAACAGCTATAACCGTACAGTCTATGGCTATAACGCTATAACCACCACTTCCGCATTTGACCATGCGATATTCCGGTGTGGTGGGTCATATTTTTTATTTTATTCTTTTTTTATTCTTTGTCAGACGTCTTTATTGTTTATTGTGATGAGAAAAAAAACCTCAATAAAGTTGTTGTAAAAAAAAAAAAAAAATCCCGTGTGGTGGAATATCCTATCACATGGTCCACACCGGAAAAAAGGGATATTGCGTCACTGAGGCGCGACATTTCTTTTCCGGGACGGCCAGTTATTTAAAATCGGAATTTCTCTGAAATAAAAAATCTTTGGAGACTTTTGAGATATTGTAAGTACACAACTGGAGGAAATATATCACACTGTGCAAGTTATTTTTGGAAATTTTATTACAAAATTCCTACATATTGGAGCTTTAAAACAAGCAAAATGATCTTCCAATGCGGTGAGAAAAACAACCGTTTTCCACTTGATTCAGATTATTTTTCTGACCGCATTCGAAGATCGTTTTGCTTGTTTTAAGCAAAAAAAAAAAAAAAAAAAAATATATATATATATATATATTTTTTTTTTTCAGAAAACAAGAAATACTTTCTTATATCATTTTACTTCTCTAGTAAAGGCTTCTTGATTTAAGAATTGTTTGATATTTGGACTGGAAATAAGACTAATACGTAAGAAAAGCATATTTTGCAGTGTGACCGTATCTTTATAATTAACTGGGAAATTTACTAGTAATTTCTGAGTGAAAATTTTTTTCCAAATTTGTGTTCAATCTACAAGAAAGCAACTAAAAGCATCTCCTGTTTAAGATTAACTACAAAATAGCATTAAAAGTGAACTGAGTAAATGAACATCCCTGACGGAATATGATGTCAGTAATCATGTGTGGTCAGACTCATAAACATCTGTGAAATAAATGTAATGAGTGAATCGAGGTCATATAATGCAGAGATCATCAAATATGATGAATTAATAAACCAAAACTGCTGTATTATCATCTCTCACCACGTGTTCCTCTCACCATCCCCGTCCAAAACCATGTCTCGTTCTCCGCACAAACATCTAAACATTATTAAATCAAGACACTTTTACTGGAGAAGAAGCAGAATAACTGAAGATATCAAGTTTTGTTTAATGAAAAATGTGTCAAAATGATACATTTGTTTGATAATAAATCCAAATAAAAAGAGAAATACTTTGACAGATTTAGCTTTTATTGTGTTTTAAACACTTATGACTGCAGATGACAGTGTCAATCACAAACTTCACAATAACAGCCTCTATTATAAAATAATTGAGCAGCAAAATATATATTTATATATCTGTTTTATAAAAAGCACCATGATCAACAATATATTGCTCTTGGCTGTACAAATACACAGAGTATAAAATATGACAGTCACTCATTATTATAATGCATAAAGTGTTGCTGGTGATTCGGGCGTTCGTGCGTCACGTGATCAAACGGGTGAAAGATGATGATGTCACTCAGAAATATGATGAAGTTTCTCTAAATAACTCATTTTATGCATTTACAGAGAAATACCTGGAGAGACAACTGGAATAATCATTCTGTGTGACTGTTATACACAGTGCTGACATACTAGTGGCGTATTCAATAAATAACATTAATAAATAAATACATTTGATATCGTAACTCGCTTCTCTTGCAGGATATGAGAAATATGGCATTCTATATGTTTATGATTAACCCCTCGTTATCTTATGACGTGATGATGTCACACTATGACAGGACACTCAAATATCATCAGATCTCTCTGATTATGATGATGATGATGATGAAAAAGCTGAAAATATTAGCCATTATTGACATGTAAAGCAATCGCCTGTACAGTAAACGAGAGATTCGAGCCACTACTGATGGAAATCCAGATCAACTGTGTTTTCTTCAAGAACTGAGATTGTGTTTTCTGAATCTGAATCGAGCTTCAGACTGAACGAAATTCAAATCACTTCATGTACGTAAGAGTAGACGCTAATAATACATTTAATTTCTGTATTAATTACCAATAAACATGTTCATTCACCCTACATACGGATTATTCCCAGAAACACATTAATAATCAATGTTTCAAAAATGACACCTATAGTAATTTGCAAATGTTTCTGAGAGAGTCTCTTCTGCTCATCAAAGCTGTGTTTATATGATCAAAAATACAGTAAAAACTGTGAAATATTATTATAATACTGTGATACTTTTTATTTTTCACGATTATTTGATGAATAGAAAGTTCAGCATTTAATTGAAATAGAATCTTTTGTAACAAATATCTTTACTGTCACTTTTGATCAATTTAATGCATCTTTGATGAATAAAAGTATTAATTTAGCGAAAAACAAAACAAGTTTTGAATTAATTCCCATTTTTAGTATCAATACTTGTTTTTCTAAAGTTATCTAACCGTGGGAACACACTGTGACGCTTCCAGTCGTACAAACTCAAACTCACAATCTCTGTGTTGTGGACGATTTAAACTCAAACTTCTACATGAAAAGGTTCTTAAAGGGACAGTTCACCCAAAAACGATTATCGTGTCATTAACTCGTTCCAAACTTGTACGACTTCCTTTCCTCTTCTCTCTGTCTCAGTGTTTTATGATTGTCCATGTAATGAAGTTCCACCGGTGTGTCAGCTTGCAGGTTCAGACGTCATTTAGTCCCGAACTGTCCCTTTAAATAGTGTTTTTACACCATTGTCTCTGGAAGTGTGTCTAAACTGTCTGATGACAAGAGCTGCCATATTTGCCACTTCTCCATTGGCCAGTCTGGATGCTGAGTGATGCGTGACTCCGCCCCCTGACCCGCGTGACACGCCGTGGCCTCCTCTGATTGGTGGAACGCAGTCCGACGGCTCGCTGTGATCGGAGCGCGTGGCGTTTGAGGGACGTTTGAGCGGGACGTTTGCGTCTCGAGCGCAGGTTTGGCGTCGCTGTCGTCATCGTAGAAGACATCAGAGGAGACGCGTGTGTACAGGTGTCCGTCAGAACCTGAGGGACACAAACACAGGTGTGCTGATCTACAGTACAGAGCCAATCACATAAAGCAGTTCTTCTCAGTATGAGACTGAAGGCTCTCTTCTCTTATGATGTGGGCGGGGCAACCTGTCACTCACATGAGATCAGCCAATAGCAAACCACAACCATCCAACCAGCCAATCAACTCCCCACAGACACAACCAAGCCCCGCCCACATTAGTTCTTGTTCCTGAAGTTTCACTCTGATATACGACTCAATAGAGGAGAAGAGACCAGCACAACTTCCCTTTCATGACGACTTTAAAAGTGACTGAAGAGCAGCTTTATTACGTACATCTGTTGAATCTCAATGCTAATGTTCCTTTGACTGACGTGTGTTTTGTCTTGTACCTGTGAGGAGTTTGTCATGAAGTCCCGACAGAAGAGTGTGTCGCGTTCGCCAGATACTGGCCTTCTCATGCAACGTTTCCCCTGAGGACAAGAGCATGTTCATTACTGACACGTATAAAATGAGAAAGAAAAATAAAGTGTGACGTTTGGCATGACTGTGATTGTGTTGCTTAATTTAACCAAATTTATAAGGCATGCATGGAGCAGAACACTTTAAAAAACATGATGTTCTTCCTCAGTGTTTCTGTCTCGTTTTCCAGGACAAACATCTGAACATTCTTAAATCAAGACACATTTACTGGAGAAGAAGCAGAATGACTGAAGATATAAAGACTTGTTTACAGAAAAAAACAAGTGAAGTGAGTTTGTGCTTAAAACAAGAACATAAATATGCTAATAGTGTCAGAAAAATAATAAAATTTTTCCTTCGAATCATGTTTTTGAGGAAAACACTCCAGGATGTTCCTCCATATAGTGTCTTCAATGGGGTCCAACGGGTCGAAGGTCCAGATGTGAGTTTCAGTGCAGCTTCAAAGTCTCGACACGATCCAGCCGAGGAATAAGAGTCTTATCTAGACAAACCAGCGGACATTTTAGAACTAAATAAACATTTATATACTTTAACCACTAATGCTGGTCTTGCACTCGCTGTGATGCGACACACATTACGTGATCAGGTTGAAAGGTCAAGCATGTTTCAGTTCAGAAATGTAGAGTGAAAAACTCATTTTCTCCTCCAACTTCAAAATCGTCCGACATCGTTGTTTTACCTTTTTTAGTAAATGCTGTTTGTCTCAGTCTTTGCACGTTTGCTTTGTAAACACTAGATCTGTTCTTACGCCTATGTCACACTTGACCTTTCAACCTGATCACGTAATGTGTGTCGCATCACAGCGAGTGCAAGACCAGCATTAGTGGTTAAAAGTATATAAATGTTTATTTAGTTCTAAAATGTCCGCTGGTTTGTCTAGATAAGACTCTTATTCCTCGGCTGGATCGTGTCGAGACTTTGAAGCTGCACTGAAACTCACATCTGGACCTTCGACCCGTTGGACCCCATTGAAGACACTATATGGAGGAAAATAAAAAGGTCAAAAACCTTCATTTCTTTTTCACGGAAAAAAGAAAAACATGAACATCTTTGATAAAGTGAGGGAGAGTAAATTATCAGGAAATTTGTAAACTACTCCTTTAAATCAGTCATTTGTTGCCTTTCCTCAAAACTGCTATTTTTGATCCCAGGACCATTCAACTATAAAATGATTCAGTCTTTGTTAACAGGCTTTGTGCAGTGGATAAACTCACCAGAGTCGGGTTGTGAGGACGGGAGGCTGGGATTCACCGTGACGTTCCCAGTGAGAGCGAGACTGGGATGCTCTGGTCCCGATGGAGGAAGCCACTGGGAGAGCACCGGAGAGTTGTTCTCGTACGGAGAGATCTCGCCGCTGGAGCGCTCGGTCTCGCTGCAGGAGTTAGTGGATGCAGAGCGAAAGTATGAGCGTATGAATACATCATTTGAGCTAACATGAACTAACCATAAGCAATCTACAGTAGATCAAAACCTTTCATCAAAGTTATACATGAATTTTGAACATTACCCGTTCATGTCTTAGGACAACTTTGATGAACTTTTTTGATCAGCTTCAAATGTTGATTACTGAATTTACAGCATTTGACCACTTAATTAAGTTTTGTTTTATAGAAAACCTTTCTTTAAAGTGATGTTCGTTTTGTATAAATTGTATCTTAATTTTAATACATTTTTCATCAACCATTTGCCTGTATTTAATAAATAAGAATATAGCAGACAATATAATCATGGAGGCGCCGGCGCGGTCACTTGCATTGCACGTGAACTGGAGCGCATCTCATCATAAATTAACCGAAACTCAGTGTATGCCTCATATACATGAGAAATACATCTGAAGAAAGCTTGAAATGTCTTTAAACGAAACAATCGCAACGAAAAGAAATAGGCTACTCTCTGATTATGTAATCCATGATGTGGGACCCGATATTCATTTAAGTGATATCCATGCTTTTTTTCTTACAGTAAAGCACAGTCCACAAACAATCTCAAATGCAAACTCCCAATAATAAGACAAATCTCTGGAGGCATGCTCCAAGCACACGCTCATCTCATCCCTTTTCCCACATTTGTAGTAATGACACTATAACCAAACCGGAAATTGTAACGCGTGAGCACGCAAAAGTCCGTATTTTTTATTTTTTTTGCAAAGGTCCCCTCAGGGGCTCCGTAGATAACCGATATATATATACCGATATACATTTTTATATAATTTTTGAGAGGCTGATTACAAAAACTAAAGTCTCACCATTAAAAGCCACATTCCAAACACACAATTATAATGTTCTATAATGAATTCTGTGTTAATTGTATGTAGCCGATATGACAGACTTGCACTGCACTTTACTGTATTTTACATTTTTTTAAGTGATTCCAATCATATTTCAAGCAATTTAAAGCCATCATGTTGAACAGTGCGCATCTGAAGCGTCTCAGCTGAAGGAAACAATACATTATTTATCGGCTTTAATATATCGGCCATATTTTCTCATCAGACTGATAACGATAACGTTAAAAATCAACATATATCGGCTGATACAGATTCGTTGGCCGATATATAATTGTATAATATAATATAATATAAATTGAATTTCCCTTATCTAGATGCAAATTAAATTTAAACTGCACAACTATTGAGGTTCTCTCAAATGACTGTGATTAGACTGAATAACCACGATCAGATGATCAGTCAATAATGGAAATAGTGTTGATTCTCGTCAGGGAGAACATGATGTTTATGACCCAAATCCACTTACTCACACTGTGGTGTTTTCCTCCTCATCAGATAATCCACCACATCACTGTCCGTGTCCAACAAACTCGCCAGAACCTCGTTCTGCAGCTCCGCAGAGATCTAGAGGATTCAACGCAACTGATCAGCCACTGCAATCACGTCAAAACATCACCGGGTCCAGAAACACCAGAAACAAAGAAGCTTTCAGCACGGGTGGCGAACGGGTTACAAGGACTCGGGTTTAACATTCGTCTGCATTTATAACATATTAAGTCTGATGCACAGCCAGCTAAAGATCACTATAATCTCACCTGAAGTGACTTATAAGAGCTCAAATCATCAGGAATCGAACTTTCATTCATCATCTGAGATAAAAGAGTTTGATGTACAAAGTAACTTTCAGAACTCAAAACTTTCCAGAGTGGAAAAAAGAGCATTTATGAAACGAAGCTGTAAAAACGTCTCGTTCTGATCAGTGCTATTGTTAACTTAAAGTAAAACTTTTTAAAAATTGTTTTTGCTATTTGAAATAAAGCTGAAATAAAATAAATATAAATATAAGATGAACTTAAAAACTTTAGCCTTTAAAATTAAATTAAAATTATATATATTGA
>NC_138226.1:751143-826143 GCF_964197995.2 Scardinius erythrophthalmus
TTCTCCATCTACATGTCATCACTAGATCTGTCATTCAGGAACATGGTTTACCCCATCACTGTTATCATCTAGCTACTGGAGTGCCTCAAGGCTCAGTGCTGGGACCGCTTCTCTTCTCCATCTACATGTCATCACTAGATCTGTCATTCAGGAACATGGTTTACCCCATCACTGTTATCATCTAGCTACTGGAGTGCCTCAGGGCTCAGTGCTGGGACCGCTTCTCTTCTCCATCTACATGTCATCACTAGATCTGTCATTCAGAAACATGGTTTATCCCATCACTGTTATCATCTAGCTACTGGAGTGCCTCAGGGCTCAGCGCTGGGACCACTTCTCTTCTCCATCTACATGTCATCACTAGATCTGTCATTCAGGAACATGGTTTACCCCATCACTGTTATCATCTATCTACTGGAGTGCCTCAGGGCTCAGTGCTGGGACCGCTTCTCTTCTCCATCTATATGTCATCACTAGATCTGTCATTCAGGAACATGGTTTACCCCATCACTGTTATCATCTAGCTACTGGAGTGCCTCAGGGCTCAGTGCTGGGACCGCTTCTCTTCTCCATCTACATGCCATCACTAGATCTGTCATTCAGAAACATGGTTTATCCCATCACTGTTATCATCTAGCTACTGGAGTGCCTCAGGGCTCAGTGCTGGGACCGCTTCTCTTCTCCATCTACATGTCATCACTAGATCTGTCATTCAGAAACATGGTTTATCCCATCACTGTTATCATCTAGCTACTGGAGTGCCTCAGGGCTCAGTGCTGGGACCGCTTCTCTTCTCCATCTACATGCCATCACTAGATCTGTCATTCAGAAACATGGTTTATCCCATCACTGTTATCATCTAGCTACTGGAGTGCCTCAGGGCTCAGTGCTGGGACCGCTTCTCTTCTCCATCTACATGCCATCACTAGATCTGTCATTCAGAAACATGGTTTATCCCATCACTGTTATCATCTAGCTACTGGAGTGCCTCAGGGCTCAGTGCTGGGACCACTTCTCTTCTACATCTACATGTCATCACTAGTGTCTGTCATTCAGGAACATGGTTTACCCCATCACTGTTATCATCTAGCTACTGGAGTGCCTCAGGGCTCAGTGCTGGGACCGCTTCTCTTCTCCATCTACATGCCATCACTAGTGTCTGTCATTCAGAAACATGGTTTACCCCATCACTGTTATCATCTAGCTACTGGAGTGCCTCAGGGCTCAGTGCTGGGACCGCTTCTCTTCTCCATCTACATGCCATCACTAGATCTGTCATTCAGAAACATGGTTTACCCCATCACTGTTATCATCTAGCTACTGGAGTGCCTCAGGGCTCAGTGCTGGGACCGCTTCTCTTCTCCATCTACATGCCATCACTAGTGTCTGTCATTCAGAAACATGGTTTACCCCATCACTGTTATCATCTAGCTACTGGAGTGCCTCAGGGCTCAGTGCTGGGACCGCTTCTCTTCTCCATCTACATGCCATCACTAGTGTCTGTCATTCAGAAACATGGTTTACCCCATCACTGCTATCATCTAGCTACTGGAGTGCCTCAGGGCTCAGTGCTGGGACCGCTCCTCTTCTCCATCTACATGTCATCACTAGATCTGTCATTCAGAAACATGGTTTATCCCATCACTGTTATCATCTAGCTACTGGAGTGCCTCAGGGCTCAGTGCTGGGACCGCTTCTCTTCTCCATCTACATGTCATCACTAGATCTGTCATTCAGGAACATGGTTTACCCCATCACTGTTATCATCTAGCTACTGGAGTGCCTCAGGGCTCAGTGCTGGGACCGCTTCTCTTCTCCATCTACATGTCATCACTAGTGTCTGTCATTCAGAAACATGGTTTATCCCATCACTGTTATCATCTAGCTACTGGAGTGCCTCAGGGCTCAGTGCTGGGACCGCTTCTCTTCTCCATCTACATGCCATCACTAGTGTCTGTCATTCAGAAACATGGTTTATCCCATCACTGTTATCATCTAGCTACTGGAGTGCCTCAGGGCTCAGTGCTGGGACCGCTTCTCTTCTCCATCTACATGTCATCACTAGTGTCTGTCATTCAGAAACATGGTTTACCCCATCACTGTTATCATCTAGCTACTGGAGTGCCTCAGGGCTCAGCGCTGGGACCGCTTCTCTTCTCCATCTACATGTCATCACTAGTGTCTGTCATTCCGAAACATGGTTTATCCCATCACTGTTATCATCTAGCTACTGGAGTGCCTCAGGGCTCAGTGCTGGGACCGCTTCTCTTCTCCATCTACATGTCATCACTAGATCTGTCATTCAAAAACATGGTTTACCCCATCACTGTTATCATCTAGCTACTGGAGTGCCTCAGGGCTCAGTGCTGGGACCACTTCTCTTCTCCATCTACATGCCATCAATAGATCTGTCATTCAGAAACATGGTTTACCCCATCACTGTTATCATCTAGCTACTGGAGTGCCTCAGGGCTCAGTGCTGGGACCGCTTCTCTTCTCCATCTACATGTCATCACTAGATCTGTCATTCAGGAACATGGTTTACCCCATCACTGTTATCATCTAGCTACTGGAGTGCCTCAGGGCTCAGTGCTGGGACCGCTTCTCTTCTCCATCTACATGCCATCACTAGTGTCTGTCAATCAGAAACATGGTTTATCCCATCACTGTTATCATCTAGCTACTGGAGTGCCTCAGGGCTCAGTGCTGGGACCGCTTCTCTTCTCCATCTACATGTCATCACTAGTGTCTGTCATTCAGAAACATGGTTTACCCCATCACTGTTATCATCTAGCTACTGGAGTGCCTCAGGGCTCAGTGCTGGGACCGCTTCTCTTCTCCATCTACATGTCATCACTAGATCTGTCATTCAGGAACATGGTTTACCCCATCACTGTTATCATCTAGCTACTGGAGTGCCTCAGGGCTCAGTGCTGGGACCGCTTCTCTTCTCCATCTACATGCCATCACTAGTGTCTGTCAATCAGAAACATGGTTTATCCCATCACTGTTATCATCTAGCTACTGGAGTGCCTCAGGGCTCAGTGCTGGGACCGCTTCTCTTCTCCATCTACATGTCATCACTAGTGTCTGTCATTCAGAAACATGGTTTATCCCATCACTGTTATCATCTAGCTACTGGAGTGCCTCAGGGCTCAGTGCTGGGACCGCTTCTCTTCTCCATCTACATGTCATCACTAGTGTCTGTCATTCAGAAACATGGTTTACCCCATCACTGTTATCATCTAGCTACTGGAGTGCCTCAGGGCTCAGTGCTGGGACCGCTTCTCTTCTCCATCTACATGTCATCACTAGTGTCTGTCATTCAGAAACATGGTTTACCCCATCACTGTTATCATCTAGCTACTGGAGTGCCTCAGGGCTCAGTGCTGGGACCGCTTCTCTTCTCCATCTACATGTCATCACTAGTGTCTGTCATTCAGAAACATGGTTTATCCCATCACTGTTATCATCTAGCTACTGGAGGGCCTCAGGGCTCAGTGCTGGGACCGCTTCTCTTCTCCATCTACATGTCATCACTAGTGTCTGTCATTCAGAAACATGGTTTACCCCATCACTGTTATCATCTAGCTACTGGAGTGCCTCAGGGCTCAGTGCTGGGACCGCTTCTCTTCTCCATCTACATGTCATCACTAGATCTGTCATTCAGGAACATGGTTTATCCCATCACTGTTATCATCTAGCTACTGGAGTGCCTCAGGGCTCAGTGCTGGGACCGCTTCTCTTCTCCATCTACATGTCATCACTAGATCTGTCATTCAGGAACATGGTTTATCCCATCACTGTTATCATCTAGCTACTGGAGTGCCTCAGGGCTCAGTGCTGGGACCGCTTCTCTTCTCCATCTACATGTCATCACTAGTGTCTGTCATTCAGAAACATGGTTTATCCCATCACTGTTATCATCTAGCTACTGGAGTGCCTCAGGGCTCAGTGCTGGGACCGCTTCTCTTCTCCATCTACATGTCATCACTAGATCTGTCATTCAGGAACATGGTTTATCCCATCACTGTTATCATCTAGCTACTGGAGTGCCTCAGGGCTCAGTGCTGGGACCGCTTCTCTTCTCCATCTACATGTCATCACTAGTGTCTGTCATTCAGAAACATGGTTTACCCCATCACTGTTATCATCTAGCTACTGGAGTGCCTCAGGGCTCAGTGCTGGGACCGCTTCTCTTCTCCATCTACATGTCATCACTAGTGTCTGTCATTCAGAAACATGGTTTACCCCATCACTGTTATCATCTAGCTACTGGAGTGCCTCAGGGCTCAGTGCTGGGACCGCTTCTCTTCTCCATCTACATGTCATCACTAGTGTCTGTCATTCAGAAACATGGTTTACCCCATCACTGTTATCATCTAGCTACTGGAGTGCCTCAGGGCTCAGTGCTGGGACCGCTTCTCTTCTCCATCTACATGCCATCACTAGATCTGTCATTCAGAAACATGGTTTATCCCATCACTGTTATCATCTAGCTACTGGAGTGCCTCAGGGCTCAGTGCTGGGACCGCTTCTCTTCTCCATCTACATGCCATCACTAGTGTCTGTCATTCAGAAACATGGTTTACCCCATCACTGTTATCATCTAGCTACTGGAGTGCCTCAGGGCTCAGTGCTGGGACCGCTCCTCTTCTCCATCTACATGTCATCACTAGTGTCTGTCATTCAGAAACATGGTTTATCCCATCACTGTTATCATCTAGCTACTGGAGTGCCTCAGGGCTCAGTGCTGGGACCACTTCTCTTCTCCATCTACATGTCATCACTAGTGTCTGTCATTCAGAAACATGGTTTACCCCATCACTGTTATCATCTAGCTACTGGAGTGCCTCAGGGCTCAGTGCTGGGACCACTTCTCTTCTCCATCTACATGTCATCACTAGTGTCTGTCATTCAGAAACATGGTTTACCCCATCACTGTTATCATCTAGCTACTGGAGTGCCTCAGGGCTCAGTGCTGGGACCGCTTCTCTTCTCCATCTACATGTCATCACTAGTGTCTGTCATTCAGAAACATGGTTTAACCCATCACTGCACTCCACTTGCAGATATTTGTTCTTGTTTTAAGCATAAACTCACTTAATTTTTCAGTAAACAAAACTTAATATCTTCAGTCATTTTGCTTCTCCAATAAATGTATCTTGATTTAAGAATGTTAAGATATTTGTGCTAGAAAACAAGACAGAAACAATGAGGAAGAACATCATGTTTTGCAGTTATAAGACCAACCTCTTTCCCGCCAGCGTCCCGGGAATCCTCCGCGTGATTGGCCACGTCAGACAGGAAGTGAAGTAATCGCTGGAGTGTGTCGCTGTTGCAGGCGGGCAGAAGACAGATCAGAAGCTGAATGGCCGAGAGCTGGTCTGGCTTCTCCAGAGCTGTAGAAACACACACGATAAAGCGGAGCACAGGAGAGGAATGTCTGGGATTATCAGGGGCTTTCGCACCGGAGGAACCTTTTCATAGTTCCTAAAACTATTGGAGGAAGTTCCCGGATTTTGGTGTGTTTGTTCGCACCGCAGGAACTAGGAACGATTTTAGTTCTAGGAACTCATTTTGGAGGAACTCATTACTCCTACTCCAGAGTCAGTCTAAACCAGCACTATAGGAACTATCCGTGACGGTAGTGTTCGCTGATTGGCCGAACACACGCGAAACACCAGCACACGCCATTTTAAAAAAGCACACAGATTAAAGCCTATATATTTACTCTAGTAACTAACTCTACGAACATGGAAAACAGGGAAAGATGAGCCTCTAATCTTTACGCTGAGGAGAAATCCAACGCAACTTTGAGGGGCCGAAAGGAACATGATCATGTATTTCTGCTCAGCAACACTGGACATCAACACACAGCATACGCTAATAACTCTTCATTACTGTCAACTTTCTATGTATAACAGTTTTATCTAATAACGCTTAGACAGATCGTAAACTAATGAACACAGAGAATGTGAGCACTGTGAGCTTAGTCGTACTCAGCGCCGTCAAAATAAAAGTCACAAAAACAAGCGTGGCTTCCGTCACTTCAGAGTTCCCACTAGCGGTGCGAATGCAACCAGGAAAACGTTCCTTAGGGAACCATTAGTTCTCGGGGAAACACCCTGGTGGCTCGCTCCTATAACTGAGTTCCTATAACCACCCCGTGCGAAAGCCCTTATGGAGATGTTCCTCACATGTGCAGGCGATGAATGCGGAGTACAGCTCTCGGGTCAGCAGAGGATCAGGCATGTCTCGGAGGAACTCTTTCAGCAGCGCCGCCACATCATGAACACTGTGCCTCTGGTCTAAAGCCACGTCTGTGCCCTGATCGAACGCCTTGCGCAGCTGAATGACACACAACACACACACGGTCAACACTGGCACTAGCCTTCACATACTTTCAATATATCTAAATTATGCTTTAAAAATATATCTAAATTACGACATATGCTCTCACTGACAAATGCGTTACAGTTAGTTCATGTGTTCATGACCTCAAGGCTAGATTACTGTAATGCTCTACTGGGTGGTTGCCCTGCACGCTTAATAAACAAACTCTATATATATATATTAGACCAGCTGGAATTTGTTTATATGTATATTCAAACGCTCATTTCTAAGTTTGCGTTCTAGAGCCACCAAACACTGTAGTTGTGCAAATGAACGGCCAGAACACATTAAAAGTTTTCTGTTGTCAGTTAAAACGGTGTCGTGTTAGCGTTAGTTTTCATTAAAAATAAAAAAAATTAAATACAGTCTGTAAAACATAAAACATCAGCTTCTCACCTGTCGAACTCTTTTCTTGGAGCTTCCGACCCGGAAGATCCCGACCGTCTGTAGACCTGAACAGCAAATAACAGCAGCGTTACTCATCGCTCACACTCTCTCTCTCTCTCTCTCTCTCTCACACACACACACACACACACACACACACACACACACACACACACCTGAAGGGGTTTATTCTGAGATAACAGCCAGCTGGATGTTCATGATCTCTTACTCTGACAGACAGGAACTAACAGGGTCACTGACCGTATCTCTGCAGATGTTGGCAGCAGCTGTCCAGCACGCGCGGCACCTGCCTGTAAATGGGGTTCAGGCTTAGCTTAGCGTCGCTCATCTTCTTCTTCTCGCTGGGCGACTCCAGCGGCATCGACAGCTGTAGCGCCTCCAGGAGACGCGAGTGACTGTCGTCCAGGTCCGTGATGCAGTCCACAGACATGCCGCCCTACAGGGGAAACACAGTCCTTTCAGCAACCGCCCGTCTCGGTCTGGCTAACAACGTATTAAATCATGCTATCAACATGCTAAATCCGGCTAACAATGTGTTAAATATCATACTATCAACATGCTAAATCCGGCTAACAATGTGTTAAATCACGATAACAATGTGTTAAATTGTGCTATCAACATGCTAAATCATGCTATCAACTTGTTAAATCATCCTAGAAAAATGCTAATCATGCTAACAAAATGCTAAATAATGCAAACAACGTGTTAAATAATGCTAACAACATGCTTATAATGCTAACAACATGCTAGAAATATGCTAAATCATGCTAGCAATGTGTTAAATCATGTTAACAACATGCTAACCATGATATAAATGTGTTAAATCATGTTACCAATATGATAAATAATGCTAGCAACATGCAAACAATGTGTTAAATAATGCTAGCAATGTGGTAAATCTTGCTAACAATGTGTTAAATAATGCTAGCAACATGCTAATTAATGTCAACAACGTTAAACCGTGTTAACAATGTTAAATCATGCTAGCAACATGTTAATTATGCTAGCAATGTGCTAAATAATGCAAAAATATGTTAAATAATGCTAACAACATGCTAAATCATGCCAGCAACATGTTAAATCATGCTAACAACATGTTAGCAATGTGTTAAAGCATGCTAACAAGATGTTAAATCAGGCTAGCAACGTTAGCAATGTGCTTATTCATGTTAGAAACATGCTAACAACATACAAAAACACCCTGTCAAGCTCTCTCTCTCTCTCTCTCTCTCTCTCATCTGTTTTTCTGAAGATTGGCTGTATTGCCTTCAAAACATTCAAACTTTAAACTTCAAAGTACTTCAAACAGAAAACCTTCAAACTTCCAAGCTTTTAAAATTTCTCAGTCTTCTGGTCTGACTTTCTCAAGCCAACTTCAAAAGAGTGTCATGACGAACTTGTATTATTTAGTAATAGTTGTAAAGTAATCAAATTAAACTGTTATTTTAGGATAAGCACACACACACACACACACACACACACACACACGTACCCGTCGGCGTGTGCGCAGGGCCGTCTCCGGGGTGCCGGGGGTCGCGGGGTCGTTGGGCGTCTCCGAGGAGGAGCTGAGGGACGAGTTGCTGCTGGAAAGCTCGTGTCTGGTGGATCTGCGGGAACACACTCGATCCGCCGGGAGCCGAAGCTCCTCCTGCTCCTCCTGAAGCTGCTTCTGACGCCGGTCGTTACAGATCACCTGAGACAGCGGCACGCCGAACGCCTGCGCCTCCGACTCTGAGGAACACACACACACACACACACACACAGTTACTGCACGCCGAACGCCTGCGCCTCCGACTCTGAGGAACACACACACACACACACACACACACACACACACAGTTACTGCACGCCGAACGCCTGCGCCTCCGACTCTGAGGAACACACACACACACACACACACACACACACACACACAGTTACTGCACGCCGAACGCCTGCGCCTCCGACTCTGAGGAACACACACACACACACACACACACACACACACACACACACACACACACAGTTACTGCACGCTGAACGCCTGCGCCTCCGACTCTGAGGAACACACACACACACACACACACACACAGTTACTGCACGCCGAACGCCTGCGCCTCCGACTCTGAGGAACACACACACACACACACACACACACAGTTACTGCACGCCGAACGCCTGCGCCTCCGACTCTGAGGAACACACACACACACACACACACACACACACACACACACACACACAGTTACTGCACGCCGAACGCCTGCGCCTCCGACTCTGAGGAACACACACACACACACACACACAGTTACTGCACGCCGAACGCCTGTGCCTCCGACTCTGAGGAACACACACACACACACACACACACATTATAATATATTATAATATATAATAATTTAATTTGAATAATTTTTATGATTTATTTATTATCTTCTCATAAGCTCACGAACATTTTTGTAAGCATTTTATTTTTTAAATATTATTTTAATTTTACATTTTCGTGATTTAACTAATCATTAGCTCATTTTTAATCGACTCATAAAAACTCCTGCACTAGTTCCCAATTTTTCCAATGCCTGCAATTTGTTTTGAACGAACAAACAAAAACATGCACACCTTCCCCCTTCATTAGGCAACATCACAGACGCTCTTGCTTAATATGCCCTTAATATATCACATAATAAAACGTGGCACACACTATACAAACATTTTTGTGTTGACATTCCACAACGAGCCTCTCGCGACATCAACCAGGAAAGAGCTTTAATAAACGTGCAAACGAGTCCCTGCTCACTCCGAGCGGCAGCACAAATAAACGGAGCGTCTCGGACTGTTGTTATTATTTCTCCGGGAAGTCGGAGCGCAGCGGGAGCGTCTGCATTCCAGCACACATTACATTACTGATCCGGGAGGAGTGAGAGCTGCAGGCGGATCGCCCCGTGCAGAAGTGCATTCTGGGAGAAAGCACCATGTCTCACCCTCATAGTGCAGCTAAAGGAGTCTGAAAGCGTGAGAGCAAATCCGGCACACGTCGCTTTCCACTGATCCTAGAAACAAGGCGTTTAAAGTAACAACATGTAACTTTTCAACCTTCATAATATATTTCCAAGACCCTTAGGCTCTGCCAGATCCTGACGGGGTCTGTATCGCTTTTAGTGGCACTATGTAACTTCGGGGTGCGGGTAGTAACCAGCGCTCAAAAAGAACTACAAAATTCGACTGCTTTACGGCATACGTCACTTTGCCCACCACTTCCTCAAATGTGGCCAACCAGCGCGTTTGTTTTCGTACGTCTGTTTTCGTCATGGCTGAAGCAGCAGCGAAACGTAAGAAGTCCAAGGTTTTGTCGGAGTAGAGTCGGAAGAGGAAAAGGGAGAGTGATAAACTGAAAGGCAGGACGAGGATCAATATGGGTCGAGCGTTTGCTCGCTGGTGTTAGCTTATGGAGGAGGAGAGTTACCAGACCGATGCTGACTTGGCCGTCATGCTGTTGAACTAGTAAGTAACTGTAAATTGCTTGCATACTATCTTTATTTTTTCTAATCTGTTGTCTGCCTGGCTACGTTACGGAAACTATCTGGTCCTCCATTTATTTATCTTCATGAATCAGCTAGTAGATGAGCGAATTATCAATCTGGTAGCTAGTAAACACTAACATGGTAGTTTTAGATGGTTAGGATGCTATCGCTATCATTCTCGTTCAGATTTGAGCATTGCAATCGACATGCAAATCGCAAATGTTTGAGTTAAAATGTTTAGTCTACTAAACATGTATAAATTATGAAAGGGGGAAGATTAATAATATTATCATTGCCCATATGAAAAAAACCTGCATGCTTCATACAGTAACCGTAAATCATTTTACGACAGCGGTAATGGACAATTCCGCTTCCAACCTGTAGGGCGACCGCAGAGGAAAAGTTCCATGTTGTTGCTTTAAGGATTTGAAAAGCAGAAATCGTTCAGATTTCTAGGTGTCTGATCAAACGTGAGGTCATGTGACTTTGTAAAGATGGTCACATTTTGAGCGCAAGATGCTCTTCAAAACGTGCGAGCAAATGAGAAGTGCATGAAAATGAAAATCTATAGACTTGACATTCAATTCAAAAAGAACAACACAAAAATTGCATTTTAATTTTAGTTGATAAAATGATGCCAATGCTGATATTCTTATTCATTAGGGCTGTGCGATATAGCTAAAAAATTTATCACAAAATAATGTTTCATATCGTTCCGTATCAAAACATTTTAAAACCTTTTTTTTTTTTTAAGAAAAGTAGAAAAGTTTGAATTGAAACCACTGTTTTTTAAAAAAAATCCACATTATTAAAGGCAAACAACAAATGATATTAGGTTCAAATAAAGTTTTGGTTATCACATTAAAAATAACATGTAAATATGATAATATATGAGTTTTGAAGTTCTGGAAAAAGATGTGTGACATACTTGAAAGCATTTTACTATTCCTGCCACACTTCCATGGTTACAGTGAGTGTTACTACAGCAAATCCATGGTGAAAGTTGCTGATGTGTGGACTTAAAGGGATAGTTCACCCAAAAATGAAAATTCTGTCAGTAATTACAGTAACTATATTAACGATCTCTTTAATAACTTTTCTGGGCCAGCAAGTTTCAGTCCCTTAGAAGTCTATGGAGGAGTGAGACAGCTCTCAGATTTAATCAAAAATATCTTAATTTGTGTTCCGAAGATGAACACAGCGCACAGCGGACTTTTCCCTCCACAGACGCATGTCGGTAAATTAGGGAATGAACTTGCGCTCCCGGGGGCGGTTCAGTGAAAAGAGGAGGCGTGTTCCGGCGCAAACGTTCCCTGGTGCTATTCTGCAGTTTCAGAAAACAATTCCGCCACTGACCAGGAAAAACTAGTCTAAAGTCAGTGGCGCGTTGCGCATGTTATATGTAGCGTGAGCACAACACACACACACTTTACTTCTCTCTTCTACACAGAAGCAGTAGTTTTCATTTTTGCAAATCGTACATTATTACAAGGAACAATATTACCACACGAGGGAAATGATTGTTGTGTCCATGAAGATGTGAAAAATAGGCATAAATCTAGCTTACACATTTACCCAAATGATCATACGCCTGTTTAACCGAAGCTAATCTGGGTGTGTTTCTCCATCCCCAATGTCACTTCTCTGTGTTTTACGGCCCTGACGAGAACGTCGGTCTCCTCAGGTGTGAAACGCTCCTGGCAAATCCGCCGTTATAATAGCAATCCGCCATGGAACAAGCGCGCCTGCTTTTAATGGGAATGTGAAACGGCGCTCTGATTGGTTTATTTCACATTACGCCCAAACCACACCTATGAGTAATGAAGCGACTTCAGACCAACACATTTTAGATTTGCGTCGAGACCAGCCCACAAAGTTACTTGTGTTTCGCGCTTGATGCATTTCAGACTGTTAAAATAGGGCCCTAGATCTCGTAGCGATGTTATTACTTCTGTGGCAAATTCAAGTGCTTTCATTACTGGATCTCTCAGCGCTGTGTAGAAACAGTGTCGCTCGATCGAAATCGGCTCACGCTGCATTGGTCCAGACTGATTAACGGTCCGTGAAGCACAAATGAGCAGCGCAGTTTCGTTCCGCTTTCCTTACGTTTGCCATTTGATGTTGGGCAATGTTGTGGTGATCGCATGAAAATATCGAACGCTATACCGAACATTTATTTTATTGTTATTGTTATTTTATTGTTAAAAATAAAAAAAATTATTGTTATGACATCAGATCATCATATTAGAGTGATTTCTGAAGGATCATGTGACACTGAAGACTGGAGTAATGATGCTGAAAATTCAGGAATAAATTACACTTTACTATATATTCACATAGAGAACAGCAGATTTACAGTAGAATAATATTTCACTGTTTTTACTGTATTTTTGATCAAATAAATGCAGCTTTGGCGTAGTCGGCGAGACTTCTGTCAAAAACAATAAAACATCTTTTCGACCCCAAACTTTTAAACGGTAGTGTAAAGTTTATAAACCCAAGCGTCTACAAACCAAACACACACCTTTGTCTCTCTTTTCTTTTGATAACGAATCCAGCTTCCTCCTGAGTGACTTTTTCCGCTTCTGGCCATCTGGACATAAAGCACACGAAACATTAGAAATAAAACAGAGAACAACAGCAAAGACAATCAAACAAGTGTCACGTCAGGACATCTCTTGACGTGTGCGATGTGTGAGAGTCTGTGTACCTTTAGGGATGGTGATCTGGCATCCCAAATCAAAGCCTTTCGTGAGTCGGACCAGAGCCACTTCTTGTAGCCGGACTCTCTCCAGCTCCGACAGACTCTGGATGGGAACCGACTGCATGTGGAGGTTATGACCCGTTGCTTTCCTACAGGTGAAATCTCCCTAAGAGAGACACAAAATAGAAAGAGAAATCGTGTAACTATAGAGCATCTTTAACCCGTTAAAGTCTCAATGTTTGAGCGCAGACCTGAAGATTTACAATTAAATTGTTGTAATTGGGCAATTTTACATGTTGTTTTTTTAGTCCATGGGTTTTAATGGCAGTATTTGATTTGAATTTACCCTCAAACCCAGTTTGCACTCAAGACATGCATGCAAAGATTCCTTTAGAAGATTTAGACCTTTTCTCGAAAAATAAGAAAAAAAAAGAAAAAAAACAGAATAGATGTTATATTTTGATCTCTTGGCATGAAATCTAACAAAGGTTTCTACAAGTCTTTCACGATTGTACATGTGCATCGCCATTTCAAAATAAAAGTCTTGTCTTGCTGCAAATTAATAAATTCCTGCTGATCAGTCACCATATATGAAAACTTGAGTCTTATAGTCCCCCTGTTGTCAATAATTTTGACATGCCTTAAAATATCTTGAAAAAAAAAACTTTCTGATACGGGAATCAAACTCGGACCCCCTGTGCGATAATGCAGCAGCCATATCACCCTGTAGCCCAAGACTGGTCACCCACTGAAGGTAAGCAGGGCTGAGTCTGGTCAATACCTGGATGGGAGACTCCTGGGAAAACCAGGTTGCTGCTGGAAGAGGTGTTAGTGAGGCCAGTAGGGGGCGCTCACCCTGTGCTCTGTGTGGGTCCTAACGCCCCAGTGTAGTGACAGGGACACTGTACTGTCAAAGAGCACCGTCCTTCGGATCAGACGTTAAACTGAGGTCCTGACTCTCTGTGGTCATTAAAAACCCCTTGGCCTCTGTCCATCATGGCCTCCTAATCATCCCTATATACTGACTGGCTTCATCACTCACTGTGTGTGTGTGTGTGTGTGTGTGTGTGTGGTGGGCGTTCTGGCGCAGCATGGCTGCCGTCACATCATCAGGTGGTGTTTGAGGAGATTCCCCCCTTCCATGTAAAGCGCTTTGAGTAGCCAGAAAAGCGCTATATAAATGTAACAAATTATTATTAATCAAAGAAATGTATTTTATCATCCCGGATAGCTAAATAAAAAACACCCGGAGTGCCCTTGAGAGCCACCAGAGGGCACTCCACAACAGACTACTGTCCTTCCCTCACAAACTACATCTCCCATAATCCTCTACCTGGACTCATTGTTTTCACCTGTGTCTCATCTTCTTGTTTGCTCACCCTATATAAGCCTGGCTCTTTCTGTCATTCCCTGCGAAGTCTTGTTTAGTGTAATACTGCAATTCCAAGCATTCTCCCTGGTTTCATGTCTCTTGGTTTTTGGATTTCTTCCTGTTCCGTGGATTACTCTTTTGGCCGTGTTCCCTGCCTTGTGTTTGTTATTGTTTGGACTGATTACTCGGTGTTTATGACCTTTGCCTGTTTTTGACTACGATTGTGGATTACCCTTTCAATAAACCTGCATTTGGATCCTCAACCTTCGTGTCTCGGAGCAGTTCGTAACACAAGTACTCATCTCCGTTAATTTCCCTCTCCTCAAATCCTGACGTAGTTTAGTTTAGGAGGAGGTGACAGAGAAAGTGAAGGTAAACAGTATTGCCACAGCTATCAAATGGTATATAGTTTGTCAATATCAGTTAAGGACAGTTAACATCTTAATAAAGCAGTACCATATTTATTCCAAAATATTCATATATATATACACAAATATTTTATTTGATGTTTCATAGGAGTGAACTCTCTTTTGATGTGATTCTCATTTTTGGAGTACACAAGCTACTCTGACTGGAACATCTCTCTTCTGTGTTTTGGATTTGATAAACAAACTGGACTTTCTTGATAAAACTGAAATCACAGACTTATGTTTTCTACAGCAGCAAATATCACCACTGAACAACCTCATGGAGAACGAATGGGAATTCTGCTCCCGGAATCCCGCTCTGTTGGGTTTATATTCGGAGATCAGAGATATCTTTATATTCCCTCAGAATAACCCCAGGTTTTATTGAACACACAGTGACAAGCTCTACAGAACTCTTGGCATCTCGAGAGACGTTCTGGCAGCGCTGCTAATCATTGTGAAATTCAAACCCAGACACTCATGTTTTGTTTTGTTGGTTTACTCCTCTTTTCCTTGTAGGGGTTTCTGGGAATGATCAGTAAAGTAAATTTAGCCAGCAGTCTCAGACTGAGTTGGATCATATGACACTTTTGAAGCAAAGAGAGCATCAACATGTTAGCGATTTTCACAAATCATTAACACCCTGTGCGGTGTAATAAATCCAGCTGGCAGCTGTACTGGCAGGTGTTATCACATCATGCCTTCGTTTTTATTATCTTTACTACTTGCATTAAACTTTTTAACTTAATTAGCCATTATGTTTGTTTGAAATCATGGTAAAATAACCCTTTTAAATTATTTCAGAGCAAATACATAAATATTAAGATAATCTATATCAAACACGGCCAAAAGGGTAAAACATAAGTACACACAGTAGTGTCCAAAAGTGACGTCCAGAGGGGATTATATTTGTTTTTAATGACCCAATGAGGAAAATGTCAGATTTTTTTTTTTCTTTTTTTTAATATGAGCGAAGAACAAAACACTAAACTTGGTTAAGGTATTAATCTGACAAAATTGTTTGGCAGAGAAAGACAGCAAGAAAAATGCATAGAAAAACAAAAAGCTGACATTGACAAACATTGACTACAACATATTTAGGTATTAATATTTGGTTGGTTTGGCTGTTTGAGCATAAACAACATCTGCAAAGTTACAAAGATCAAAGTTCAAAGCAAAGGGAGATATTTTCTTTTACAGAAATAGCTTTTTAAGGACTACAACAAACGGCTGGTAGGAACTACAATGAGCTTCTTCACGGGTTAGTGACATCACTAACCCTAAAATTGACATAAACCCCGGGACACGATTTATAGATAATCAAGACAGAATATGCTAATCAATGACTAGAAGATAACTACACATCAGCTCCATCAATTCATCATCTAACCATTCAGAAATGTCCTGTTGCTTCTACATGTTGTCACTTCTTCTAGAGTCTCTCCATCTTTGTCTGACTCCGGTTTGAACATAAAAGGCTAAAAGTTTTTGATATTTTCAGTGTCTTTGTGTGAGTGTGTGTGTGTGTGTGTGTGTGTGTGTGTGTGTGTGTGTGAGGTAAAAGGACAGGAGCTCTTGAAGCTCCGCCCCTTGTACCGGGAGCAGCAGCTCATTTGCATTTAAAGGGACAAACACACATACGGTGTGTTTTTGCTCACCCTCAAAAAGTGACCATTTTAACATACTATATGAAAATATCTGTGGGGTATTTTGAGCTAAAACTTCACACACACACACACACACACTCTGGGGACATCAGAGACTTATTTTGCATCTTGTGAAAAGAGCATTAGGACCCCTTTAATAAATATATATCTTTTCATGAGACACCTTTATTGTAACACTTTTTACATCTTCACGCAATGCCCGTATGCATTACAGAAGCCAGCGTGTGTATTCTTGTGTAAACACACCTCAGGGCTTGACGATAAGGACTGCCGAAGTGTGGAAGACGGGACACTCGAAACTTTATCATTTGCATGTGTTTTCGCCAATTTAAGCATAAGCGGGAAGGATTTTGCTACTCGAGCACTGAAGTAAATCTTTGCTCAAAAACTAACCGAAATTAAAAATTATTTGTATAATAATCCCTGCACAGGAGAGACTTGGTGTTGTTTCAAAACAAAAGGAAAATATATCGGCATCGGCCAAAATTAGTTGAGAAATACCAGCATATCGGACATCGCCAAAAATCCAATCGCGTGCATCTCTATTTCAGATGAAGTAAATTAGTCAACGGCATTAATTAAATGAGTTTGAAAAAAGAACCTCATTGATCATAAATACAACAGAATCAACCGATTCAATAATCATAAACAAGTATTCATAAACATGTGTACGTTTATTAAGTTGGATTAGATGTGTTCAGTACATGAATATTGTATGTTTTAGTGTCTATGCAAGTGTAAGTGTAAGTTCTGGAACACACACACACACACACACACACACACACACACACACACACGCACACGCACACGCACACGCACACACACACACACACAGAGCAATAAGGAAGGAAACAGACGTATACAGCAGATCCTTCGACCTCTGATTAACCGGCCAGTAAATCTGCCTTGACCAGATTAACTCTCTTTGATCATGCTGAAGTGGAAACTGTCATATGAGAGGCTTACGGTCCGACAACAATGAAGATTACGGCTCCTTTCAGGAATCAACTGACCCGTTTCAGGGCTTTCCAACAATTACAGGAGAACCTTCTGACGTTCACGGATGATCTATTCCTTTACAAACATCAGTTATTCGTGCTTTTCTCTTGAAGAATCTTCTGCAGTTCTTTTCAATACGACACTTCGTAGCGATCAAGCTCTTAATAACACAAAATTACTCATGCACTGCTGGAGTCATGTGATCCTTTGTGTCAGAAAAGAAAAATTATTTTAACCTTGTAAAGCCTAACATATAAAATAACAGTCGGTTAAATGTCACAGTTTACTGAACCTGTACAAGTTCTTTAAATTAAGTCAAAAATCATGTTAAGTTTAAATTAAAAATCATGAGTATCATATTTGATTCATCAGGCTTATGAGAATATGGATGAAAAAATAGCAAAATTTGATTCAGAGCCCCAAACTGAGCGAAAACATGCAATTTGCTGCAGATCCTGATATTTATATGAAATGCTGATGCTTGTAATATAAATCAATGAGACACTGGCATAACATGCACATAAATATGAATACCTGCCAATAATATGTCTTAGTAAGATTATATTTAATGCTTAGTTTTATGATCAAAACTCTAGTTTTAAAACATATAATGCAATGCAATGATGATTGAGAGATGAACAAATAAACCTTCCTCATAATATTTGATACTCATGTTTTTTTATAATTAATGATGATGGATAATCAAGTAAACCTCAGTTCGGTTGAAATATTACTAACAATATCAAAGTTATTCTTACAAGACACGTGAAGCACGAGCTGAAGGAGGACGTTTGTACAATTAAAGACCTTTTACCTGATAAACCAGTGGAAACTATCCGTCAGACACAGGAGGAATGCAGGAGTTCAACTGTTATTCACCGCAACTCTCAACTTTTATCACTAAATAAATCCCCCTATTAGGAGTCGCTGTGTAGCAAATGTGACATGCAACCGAACTTGCCATCTTTTATTTCATTTTTCCACTCAAGCCAATCTCAAACTCGCACGTCTAACATTCACAGAGCTTTTCCTTCCCAGATGCAGAAGATCAACTCAATCCAAACACCAGCAGTTCCTCGTCGGCTTGCGTAATCCAGATCACACACAAACACACACACACACACACACACACACACACACACACACACGCACGCTCGCACTCTCTGCATGCACTCAAAATAAGACCAATAATATGATCATATATCATTCAGCTTTTCTGCTTATATATTGTGTTAAAAACCCCTTTTGTGGAACATTTCATTTCAAAAGCATGGCAAAAGGCATCTCCGCTTCACAGCCTCAGTCTCCTGGACCGGGGTCGGGCGTCGGGGAGGTCAGGCGCTGACGTCGAGTGTGTGTGAAACTACAAATACCTTGAAGCCAGAGCTGCATCACGTCTGATTAGAGCACAATCCTTCCACAGCAAACCCGACACACACTCAGAGGAGTTGCACCATCCTGATCACTTGCGGAGGAAGATCATCTGACTCGAGTTATATGCATGAAAAATGTCATCAGAACATTAAATTATGGCATTCTTTCGTAAGCACTCCACATCAGCACTTCTTCATCCTCTCGACATGTGCTCTCTGCTCTTCCAGACCGTGGAGGAGAAAACCAGAGATACCAGTGTGCAAGATAACGCTGTATGACATCAGATCCTCATATTAGAGTGATTCCTGAAGGATCATGTGACACTGAAGACTGGAGTAATGATGCTGAACATTCAGCTTTGATCACAGGAATAAATTACACTTTACTGTATATTCACATTGAGAACAGATGATTTACATTATAATAATATTGCACTGTTTTACTGTATTTTTGATCAAGTTAATGCAGCTTTTGTGAGCAAAAGAGACTTGAAAAAATTCTAACTTTAGAAAGGTTGTGTATATATAGTGCAGCATTTCATAAATACCACAAAAAATATTATCCCCAAAAAAACCCCTGCATATAGTCATGAACAATACAACATAAAGGCACAGATTAAAGAAACGAAAACACTGAGCAGGACACTTATGTGTTCATATTATTTAAGATTATTTTAATTTAATTTAAAGTCCTCCAGTAGTCAATAATTTTATCAACTCATCTCTGATCACCAAAATTACATATTTAAACGTTTTTTCCTTGGAAAATAGCCTAAATCTTGCCTTAAAATATCTTGAATGTAACTCGACACCCTTGCCTCATTTAGTATGCATGGATCTATGAATATGCAAATGAGCCCCGCCTCCACTCACTCACTCACTCAGAGATCCACTGGTTGACGATCACACGTTGATCTGATTGGTTACAAGGTAGTTTGTGACGTCAGAAACACCAGCGATTTCAAAGCGTGTTTTTGAGACTGAGGACTTTCATAGGATCATTTGTTTCTGTAGTGCCACTCCGGCGAGCAGCGCTGTTTAATCACCGCACACTCATTATCAATGAAAGCCTCGCTCATTAGCATAAAAGGTGAGCAACAGTTTCATCTGAACAGCTGTTTAACAAGAGATGCTCGAGGACCATCAAATAAGCATCACATGTGAGTCTGATGGTAATTCAGGCACAGCTGCTCCATGCACATTATTCTCAATGGTATTCATAAGCATTCAATCATAACATGTGCTTCTAACACACACACACACACACACACACACACACACACACGTGTTTGGAATGATAGACACAAATATACAGTAACACATGGACAGCTTCTAAATGCTACTATTATTATAGTCAATAAAGTAAAGAAAGTGTCACTTCCTACAGAATTAAAATATGTTCTTTGTTGACATTATTGTTTGAGCTGAAAATAATCAATATAAACTGAAATTAAATAAATTGTTTCACTTGTCATCCAGATTATACAACAAAATCTCTAAAATTTGAATTAAAGTAGTCAATAAAATTAATGATTTTAACCTAGGCGGCATTTATTTGATCAAAAATACAGTAAAAACAGTGAAATATTATTATAATGTAAATCATCTGTTCTCTATGTGAATATACAGTAAAGTGTAATGTATTCCTGTGATCAAAGCTGAATGTTCAGCATCATTACTCCAGTCTTCAGTGTCACATGATCCTTCAGAAATCACTCTAATATGATGATCTGATGATCAAGAAACATTTATGATTATTATCAGTGTTGAAAATGTTGAGCTGACTAATATTGCTCGATGTGTTCGCTGAATAACAGTATTAATTTCTTGTGTTTATTTGACAGGTTTACAAAATGAAAAATCGTTCTAATCTGTTCTGGCACATTTTGATGTTGTTTTTGGACTAAATTTCTGTGAACTGTAATTCAGAAAAAGTCCCGTCAACCAAATCCCAAATCAATTCACTACAAAGAACTGAAAAGGAGCGAAATCTCCAATTCTTCATCTAGTCTTAAAGCAAACAACACTAACAAAAGCTGCGGAGTTCAACTGTTCAGAAATCTCCAGAACAATCCCACTGAATGTAGCTCTGATGATGTAAGAGTGTTAAATATCACTTCATCTTGTTCCCAGTGTCAGAACCCAGACTGGCACAAAGAAACAGGAAGATGCCGGTTTCAACATCAGTATGCTAATCAGAAGAACACATGAGTGGCGGAAACGCCTCTTCCTCTCGCTCTCTCCGACTCTTTCCACTCGACGGCAACGGGAAACTGCTGTGGGAAAAATCCGAGATTATTTTGTTGGCCGCACTGCATTGTTGACCGTGATTGACAATGAATTGACTTGATATGTGAAACTGGAAAAGCTCAGTGAAGCCAGATCGCATGTCATACAAACAAAATACTGCGCAAAAAGAAACTGAAGAAAGAGATGGATGAGAGTTAAGCAACAGTCATCATAAAGATGCAATCATGTGCAACACACACACACACACACACACACACACAGAAGTGAAACGCTGAACATGCATTAGAGGCTCACACACTCATGGAACATCTACTATGGTAAAATGAAATGCTCAGAGTTTATACGTTGGTTGCAAAAAATGTTTAATCAGAAAAACCTGTTGAGTTGAGAAAAGGGCTTTCCCCCCCCAAGGGTTAACCCTGACCAGCTGAACTTTGACCCCTTGGTAAGTAAGTATGTTAACTCCGTAGTGATTTATTTTCTTTCTCATCCTTCCCTCACGGGTCAAAATGACCCGAAGCACTAAAATTATACTTCATTTTTTGTTGTTGTCCAGAAAGCTTATTTTATTTCATTTTGATAATAGCCCATTTTTTTCTACTTTTAATGCAATTGTTTTTGGAGATTTTGTTTTTATTATTATTTTATTTACCTTTAAATTACTAGATTTGATCAATAAATAATAAATTAATAGTAATTTAAGCACATTCCTCACAATCTTTCAACTTAAATTCAAAATAACTCACAATTTCATGCATAACCCTTTTAATTCAGCTCTAAATGTCTAACACTGGGAGTCTTTGCCGACCTCTTGTGTAAAAATAATAATAAAACATGATATTTCATGACTTTAGCCACTAGATTTTAGCATTTTTAGTTTAAATTTTGAGCATTTTTAGTTTTTTCAATGTGAACTGAAGCTTTCCTCACATTCCATTCATTCCTAAGGGAGTCATTGACCCGAGGGAAGGATTTGCTACTTTCTTAAATTTCAACCACAAAACTCCTCGAATCCATTCAAAATTGTGTGTGTGTGTGTGTGTGTGTGTGTGTTCGTGGTTCAAGTGTGACAAAAGTCCTGGACCCTGATGAACACTCAATTAAAATATTTTCCGGGTCAAAATGACCCGAGAGAGAGACGAAGGTTAAAGTCCCCCGTAGTCAATCATTTTATCCCTTAAAACTCATCTTTGATCACCAAAATTACATATTTAAACGTTTTTTCCTTGGAAAAAAAAAGCCTTAAAATATCTTGAATGTAACTCGACACCTTTGCCTCACTTAGTATGCGCGGTTCTATGAATATGCAAATTAGCCCCGCCTCCACTCACTCCCTCAGCTCAGAGATCGACTGGTTGACGATCACACGTTGATCTGATTGGTTACAAGGTAGTTTGTGACGTCAGAAACACCAGCGATTTCAAAGCGTGTTTTTGAGACTGTCTTTGGTTCACTGCAGTTTTAAGGAGGAAATACTCAGCAATGCTGTCGACTTATGAACTTACACATGGTTTGTCTTAAAGCAGATTAAAAACACCACATAGACACATAAACTACATTAAAAGCTGGATTTTCACCACAGGGCGACTTTAAGAGTATGTGTTTCTGACTACATCCAAATGTGTTTTGAGAGAAAAGATCACAAAATTACATTTATGCAAATGCATTTGGCAACTTAAAATTGCATTCGAGGAACACATTTTACAACTTCTTGCTTTCCTTGAGAATTGAACGCATGACTTTGGTGTCGCTGTACGTGCTCAACTGTTGGGCTTTTTAATCACTTTTTGTATTTGATTTTGCATGAGATGCATGTTAATAATAAGTGTAAAAAAGGCCACAAATCTGCAGTATCACTGAAGATAAACGTGGTGCGCGTAAAGTATGTGTGTGTTGCGAAACACTGAAGTGATTGGCAGGCAGAATATAAAGGTTAAAGGTTATTCTGATACTGACATTTTTGCTTTAGAAGACAACTCAAAAAGGTCCAAACTCAAAGGAGGAGTTTTTTTTCCATCCATCATTCTGGAAAATCAGACTCTGTGGATCTGAGATGCTTATCGCATGTTGCAAATGTACTAAAAGAGTTGCATTAATCTAAACCATCTTACCGAAAACACTGAGCCACTCACAGTCTCTTATCCTGGATCTGCTCCAACACAAAAGAGTTTAAAGTGAGTCAGACTTCATGAACATGCCCCACTTTCACTGGCCTGTGAACGAACCACATATTCGGCAATGTTTCTTATTGTAAAAATCCTGCTATCTGCATTCCACAGTGTTGAATAATGGTAACTTGTCAACATGGACTTCGCAATCGACTTCCATAAAATGAGGGAAACATGATATTCACTGAGGGGAAAAACAATGAGGAACTTGTTGACTTCAAATATTGCCTAATTTTAGATGCTCCTGTGAGACTTTCACTTGCACTCATGAGTTTTAAAGACCAACGCAAGCTTGAAGATTCACGAAACTGTCGAACATGAAAGAAGACCTTAAAAAGACCCTGAAGTGCTGTTGTGCTCGGTTGACAGTCTCCAGTGGGAAGAAGTATTTGCCTGGGAAGCGCTGCCAAAGATCAGGTCATGTTGCTCGCTGTGAGAAAGAGAAGCTCAGGCAGACTTCATGTAAACCAGATGTCACTTCGCTGAGGAACGGCCGCTCTTACACGCTTTCTTCTCGCACAGAAAGAGACTCACTGCAAAGGAGATCCAGAGCTTTCGCAGCACGAAAAGTTCATTCGGTTTATCCGTTTTCAGTGAATATGAGTGTAACTGTTTGTTATGCAACAGTAAAACTTGCCATTTTCATTGTTGTTGTTTTTCTACAGAACAAGAAAATACCAAAAATGTTTGTCACAGCAATTTCCCAATAAAACATTTCACATGACAGCTAATATTTTAAGCCAAGTTTATTTAGCCATCATTTTATCCCTTAAAACTTATCTTTGATCACCAAACATTTTTTCGCATGCCTTAAAATATTTTGAATGTAACTCAACACCTTGCCTCACTTAGTATGCGAGGTTCTATGAATATGCAAATGAGCCCCGCCTCCACTCACTCGCTCAGCTCAGAGAGCCACTGGTTGACGATCACACGTTGATCTGATTGGTTACAAGGTAGTTTGTGACGTCAGAAACACCAGCGATTTCAAAGCGTGTTTTTGAGACTGTCTTTGGTTCACTGCAGTTTTAAGGAGGAAATACTCAGCAATGCTGTCGACTTATGAATTTACACATGGTTTGTCTTAAAGCATATTAAAAACACCACATAGACACATAAACTACATTAAAAGCTGGATTTTCACCACTGGGGACTTAAAGCATTGCACAAGAGCACAGATAAATGCAATTTGACCAAAAATGGGAATTTATTTAAAACCAGTTAAAAGCAACCCAATAAAAGTTGTGGCCGTATCTTACGGAGATAATAGAGCACTTTGCCTCTAGATCTAAACATTGCTAAGCTCCAACAGATTCACTGAAACGATCTGCAACGAGGCCAAAAGGAAGCAAAGATACACAAGTTATACTGTTACATCTGGCAATACCACTACTTTGAAAAGATTATTCTGTCAGTGTAAATGACCCATTGTGGATGCTTAAACACAGAAAAAGGGAATTTACTGTCTATGGATTCTAGACTTTTTTTTCACACCGCACACAATTCCCATTTGGTTTTAAGATTCAGTCATTTTGCAATGTTTTAAATGGGGCTGTAGAAGGATTTCAGGTGTCGTTTTTGCAGATTAATGCATGCATTTCAGTTGAACATGGCAAAAAAACTAACTCTGCCTTTTGCTGCCTGTCAAGTTTCATTGGCCAAATAATAGAAAGAGCAGTGCTGTAAAAGACACTGGCGGACTGCTTTATAGGAGGAGCTTTATAAACTCCAGATTCCTGAGAGGTTAGGTAACTGTTAAGGAGAGCTCCCCTTTGGGCCGCCCTACACAAACATCTACAAATTTGGTGTTTTGGTTTCTCAATATTGTAGTTTGGCAACACTGAAAGAATACATGTATTGTTTATGAAGAGGTGTTTATTGCCTCTGGTCATTTATGTCTTTATAATGTAATTTCACTGGTTTCTGATCCTTGCAAAGAAGCAAAGACCTACTTCAAAACACAAGCACTTTCATAACACCTCCTGGCACTTTAGACATGTGTGGGATTAATGCCACATGTGCCATTCACTAAATTGTGCATTATTTTGTCATTACACTCATGTGCATTTGTCAGCACACCCAAATCTTGGGTTAAGCCTTTTGGGTACATTTTTAGGGTTATTTTTTCAGTGTTTGGGTAGTTTTTGTTTTACCCAGATTCTGGGTCAGACGTTACAACCCAGTGTTTGGGTAGTTTTTGTGTTACCCAGATCCTGGGTCAGACGTAACAACCCAGTGTTTGGGTAGTTTTTGTGTTACCCAGATCCTGGGTCAGACGTAACAACCCAGTGTTTGGGTAGTTTTTGTGTTACCCAGATCCTGGGTCAGACGTAACAACCCAGTGTTTGGGTAGTTTTTGTGTTACCCAGATCCTGGGTCAGACGTAACAACCCAGTGTTTGGGTAGTTTTTGTGTTACCCAGATCCTGGGTCAGACGTAACAACCCAGTGTTTGGGTAGTTTTTGTGTAACCCAGATCCTGGGTCAGACGTAACAACCCAGTGTTTGGGTAGTTTTTGTGTAACCCAGATCCTGGGTCAGACGTAACAACCCAGTGTTTGTGTAGTTTTTGTGTAATCCAGATCCTGGGTCAGACGTAACAACCCAGTGTTTGGGTAGTGTTTGTGTAACCCAGATCCTGGGTCAGACGTAACAACCCAGTGTTTGTGTAGTTTTTGTGTAATCCAGATCCTGGGTCAGACGTAACAACCCAGTGTTTGTGTAGTTTTTGTGTAATCCAGATCCTGGGTCAGACGTAACAACCCAGTGTTTGGGTAGTTTTTGTGTAACCCAGATCCTGGGTCAGACGTAACAACCCAGTGTTTGTGTAGTTTTTGTGTAATCCAGATCCTGGGTCAGACGTAACAACCCAGTGTTTGAGTAGTGTTTGTGTAACCCAGATCCTGGGTCAGATGTAACAACCCAATGTTTGGGTAGTTTTTGTGTAACCCAGATCCTGGGTCAGACGTAACAACCCAGTGTTTGGGTAGTTTTTGTGTTACCCAGATCCTGGGTCAGACGTAACAACCCAGTGTTTGGGTAGTTTTTGTGTTACCCAGATCCTGGGTCAGACGTAACAATCCAGGGGTTGAGTTATTTATCGCAGGCTTTTTGCAACCTCTTCAGGAGAGAGCAGTGTAGCTCCGTCAAATTGGTGTGTGTCTTTGGTAAAATACAGGTTTGTGTAAATTTTTTGTATGTATAAATTCGTTATTGTTCTGTATATCATTTTATTTTATGCAAAGCAACATACAGGGGCGCGATGTGAGTCACCTAAACGAGTGTCGCGTAATGGAATGCCTGTCCCTTGCATAAAATTGTATGATTTTAAAAAAGATACAGAATATAAATGCTTAGATAGTTAAAATGTTTTCAGAACTGTACACTGGACAGGTTATGGAGTCACAGCATATTTTCAACTACGAGTGAAATGCAGGACGGCGTCTGAAGTTATAAGAACACGACACAAGGTCCAGCACGAGATCCAGCGCCGTTACAGCGGGAACGGCACAAAGGAGACTGGTCCATTACACTTGAATTACTTCTAAATGTTTAAGTTTTACTTCTAATATTTGTTAAACGAGCATAAATGTATGCAATATGTATTCAAAACTATAAAAACAATGCTATACTGTAAAATATAATCAAAAACAAAGGAATTATCATTATATTATAATATATTTATTATGCAAACCAGTGGTTGTGTGGAGTATTATTTAATTTTTTTAAGTTTAGAGGATTAAAGTTAATCTGTACATTAATTCATGTATGAAGTAAAAAAGGAAGCTAGTAAAAATGAATCAACCCAGTATGCTGTGTTAAATAAACAACCCCATTTGCTGGGTAAAATGAACCCAACATGTGTTCTGTTCTATATTTACCCAGCCCTTGGGTTGAAAACAACCCAAATTGAGTTGTTTTAACCCAGTGTATCTTGCTAACACAATCTCTCAATCAAGTGACATCAACAGCAACAAACAAATGTACATCCGATTATCCTCCCTCGTGCACTTTCAGCAATGAGGATAATGCGTTTATTAAAGTCGGGATCAGCAGCTAAACCACCGTACGAGTTCAATATCTTCAGTTGTCTTCGGGGTTAGTGTTTTATATTTGTATTGGAGTCTGCAGTGGACATTCCAGAGAGACTTCCCAGCTGAAACCCTGCGGCTGGCAAGATCCAACGCCAGATCATCCGTCTTCATATACCAGCACTGTCTCTTCGACAAGCTCCTTTCCACACTCTCTCTCTGCGTGTCTGATCTCCAATCAAGCAAACAGAGTCCGTGTCTCGGCCCTCTTGGTCTCGCTCCACTGGCTTCAGGTCAAGGCTTTGACGTCAGTCTTCAGAACGGACACTGGAACTGAACCTCAACACGCTCCTACAGGTCTACGTTTCGGCCCGTCATCCATGATCAGTAAACAAGAGTCACTGCTTAAAGCTGCTCTGAAACAATCGATATTGTTAAAAGCGATATATAAATGAAGGTGACTTGACTGCTTCCATTACAACAAGAAACAAGTCGCTTTCCAGAACCTTCACTGTCTCTGATGTTCAGCGGTGGATCAAGCATCACGACCCTAAAGAACCAGTTGAAGACATCGTTCACTAGTCTTAAAGGGCTCTTATTATGATTTTATATATTTACATCTGTCTTTAGTGTGTAATGTTACTGTTTATTCTCTATATCAGTGTCAGTGTTCCTGAACTCCTGAAACGCCTCCATTGTAGTCTTGAGTTTCTTCCGGGAACGAACACTCACAATATTCCTCATTATAATAATTCATGCGCAGAATAAAGGGGCGGGGCCTGGTTGAGTTAGTTAGTAGTGTGTTAAACTGGCTGTTATGGTAAGGGGCGGGACATTTCCCAAACGCACTCAAAGCGCTCGACCAATCACAACACACTGCTCCAGCCGACCAATCAGAGCACAGTGTGCTTTTCAGAAGGAGGGGCTTCATAGAGACAGGAAGTAAACAGAGCGTTACTGACAGACTTGGAAGAGAGGAGCCGCAACAATGGAGAATATGAGGAGAATAATCAACATTCAAGCAAGAAAACCTGTTCTAGTAGAGCCTGAAAACTACATGAAGACTTTAAAAAATAGGTCTATAAAGGCACTATAAATAAACTATATTTAAAAAAATCTTGCTGTTCTCTGTTGGTGCAGTTTTAAGTTTCTCTAGTTTCTGTGATGCTCAAGCGAACCATGGCAAGTAATGCAAGATACATTGTTTGTGAAGTGCCTTGAGACAAAACACTTGCTCAAGGGCTAAATATCAGTGTAATCCGAATGAAAAGTTATGGTGATATAGCCTAAAAAGAACCAAAAAAAGTGTCAATCAATACTGAAACTTGGATTCATGCCTCTAAACATTATGCATCTGATTAGGCATGATATCTATCTATCTATCTATCTATCTATCTATCTATCTATCTATCTATCTATCTATCTATCTATCTATCTATCTATTCTGCTGCCAAGGCTCACAGGTAATTAACTGTTGAAGATATATGGTTTATTAGTTTAATGAAATTCACATTTCGAATTCTCTTAAAAGTGCTGTAAGCTCATGTTAAATAATAGACTATATGAAATATCTATAGATATTATTATAATTAGCTGCAAAAATGTACACCACCTGAACTTTAATAGTGAACTAGAAAAGGCATAAAGTTGATTAAATGTGTTTTAAAAAAAAAAAACTTAAAGGAAATAGTGGCAGGCAAGCCTCGTAATTTATAATTTGCTTTGATATTTGAAAAAGTATTTCACATCTGTCATTAGACATTTAGCTACTCGTGACTCCAGACCACATCCATGTCAACAACAACATCTGGTTGGAACTCTTATATAGCATTTTTTTTTTTTAAATCTTACCTCCGATTTACAGATATTGTGGGAAACCGCATCCGACTGAGGCAACTTTCTTTGAAGCCACTTTCTCGGTGAGAAGATGTTGCTTGAACCCGAGAGGTTGAGCGATAAATCCCGGGACGCGTTGCGTTTGAAATGAACGCTGGAGATCGACGAAGCGTCTGAAGACGTCGACAAACTCGACGAAGAAAGACGCTGTTTGAGTCTGGAGTCTTCAGAGATGGTTTGGTTGTTGGTAAATCCAGTTGTGGAGCTCGAGAACCGCTGAACGCTGTTAACGTCTGCGGGCGTCGCGCCGTTTCTCATCAGCGCTGAATCCAGACTTCGGGTCTGTTGAAGTTTTCTCTTTGCAAGGGTTTTCGAGCCCGATGAGGAACAGGAGAAAACGCTGTTCATCCCTGCGATGATGTGAGACACAGGCTGACGCCCCAAACACAATCCCCATGTGAACCTGACTGACTGAATAACGGATGATGACGTTTGGCTGTCAGCGACAGGTGAAAACATGTATTTGATCAGATTTGTTTTAATATATTCTCTCATCCATCTCTGCTATTGGTTTATATCAGCAGATAAACCAGGATGTTCCCACTGTTCAAGCCAAAAATCGCGTGAGTCAGTGAAGTTTCTCAACTGCATCTCTCTCTGCGCTCCCGCCCTCTTTCTCCCGCGCTCCGGCTCTGCCCTCCTCCTGCTAAACTGAGGTAAATAAAACATTTACAATTCTCATTAACTGGCCTTGTCGATTATATAGTAAATTTCAAGCGGGAGTCTAAAATAATTATGGAATTTGTATTAAAACAAATATTCGTGTTGAATTCTGTTGAAGTTCGTATCGTAATGTTCAACCCAAATTGTCTTTCAGTTTGACTATAGACTTTTAAAACAAATTTGTTTGTAATATGTGTATGATTGATATTGAAAAATAATAATAATAACAGTTAAAAATTATCTTAAAGTCCCCCTGTAGTCAATAATTTTATCCCTTAAAACTACTCTTTGATCACCAGAATTATATATTTAAACATTTTTTCCTTGAAAAAAAAAATCTTCATGCCTTAAAATATCTTGAATGTAACTCGACACCCTTGCCTCATTTAGTATTTGTGGTTCTATGAATATGCAAATGAGCCCCGCCTCCACTCACTCCCTCAGCTCAGAGATCCACTGGTTGACGATCACACGTTGATCTGATTGGTTACAAGGTAGTTTGTGACGTCAGAAACACCAGCGATTTCAAACTGTGTTTTTGAGACTGTCTTTGGTTCACTGCAGTTTTAAGGAGGAAATACTCAGCAATGGTGTTATGAATTTACTCATAGTTTGTCTTAACCCCTTAACTGTCACCGTCCCGTATACGGGACGCCTAACTTTACTTCCCTATATTACTATTTAATCCTAATCTAATTATGACAAACTATATATCGTTGGAAAGTTCTAAGACTCCTAAATAGATATTTAGGACTGTTTTTTTGTTATAAATTATGTAGGAACAGAAATAGATGAATTTATGACAAGAGTGCACCTCAAAAAATCTACGTAATAACAGGAGTTCTGACCTTCATCACAAAAAGTTGACGCATCCACTTTTAATAATTGATATGTTGGTTTTTATGCTAAAATTTCATTAGAAAATATATAATCTAGTATTTGTCAATAAAAAATAATAAAATAATATTATCTTCTAAAAAGTATAATATATATATTATCCTCTAAAATATTGTAGTATATTTTTTTATCGCTTTTTTTTATTATATTACATATTTTATTAGTTATCATAAATTAGGTATCATTTGAAAGCTTATGATCTCAGAATTTATCCTGTGAAAACTGTTTTGAAATTGGACATTGTGTTACCATAGAAACGGTACTCTAAATTATTTTATCAGGCTCCTCCCCTTTTGGGCATCCTTATGTTTCATAATTTATGATCAAAATATTTTCTAATCTTGACAAAACACATATTGTCAGAAAGGTCTGAGTCTCAAGGTTCCATATTTTATGACAGAAGTGATATTTGGACAGAAATGTATTAATTTGTTATGGTAGAATGCATACAGTAAAATTCAATGGAATTCAATGACACCCGGTGGCTATTTTTGGTAATACGCCTAAACAAAATCTCATGGGAACTTCATTTTTTGTGATATCAACTTCAAATTTGGAACACAACTTGGTTAGATATTTGGCCTTGATTTTATAGTAATTTTTTTGTAAAACATATTTTGTAAAATATATATTTTATATAAAATAAAAATATTAAATAAATTATATTTGATTTAATGTAAATTTAAACTTCCATAACTTTTTCATAGTTTAATTTTTTGAAGTGCTTTCACTTCAACAATAATCTGCTATTTTTTACCTTTAAAACAAGACCAAACTTAGGTCTATACTCCAAAGCATTCTTGAATTACAACCATTTAAGCTTGAATAGTGCATTTTAATGTAAATTCTCAAAAAGGGGGGTGACAGCTATTAAAGCCTATTAAAAACACCTCATAAACAACATTAAAAACTTGATTTTCACCATAGGGGGACTTTAACCTAAATTTATGCTGCCTTTGCCTGCTATCGGAAATGTCCTACTTCCCTCTTCAGAAGCCCTGATTAAGTGCTCGTCGCATTTAAGCGCTTTGTTGTCGGAAAGAATCACGGAGACACCAGGTTTATTCTTTCCAGTTTTTTGGGGGGGGGGAGTCTTATTAAAGCCAAAATTATATTTACCATCCCATTCACTGACAACCATATACATTCACCACACTATTTATCTTGTCAGCTCGCTGACAGTTCTGGAATTTCGGTCAAATATAGGCTATTTTCACAGTGGATAAAATATACAATACACTTCAAATGATTTTTATATATGTTAATATGCACTACTTTTGTGGAAAAACTAATAAAGAATACCAGTCACAGCAGCAATCGTTCTCCCCTCCGCCATGTTTTAAGTTTATGGCACACCCAACTTGTTAAATACAGGGTTGCCAGGTTTGCATGTCCAGTTTTTAGTTAAAAACTGGACATGCAAACCGTTAAAAACTGGACATGCAAACCTGGCAACCCTGTACCCATTTAACAAGTAGGAAACTCATATTTACTAGTAGGAAACACGTATTTACGATAATTCCGATAGCACACGAAGGCATCATAAGTGCCGAAGCAACATAGTGTCGGCCCAGATCCGGCTCACATCAGTACGTGTAGAATCCACATGTTCCAGATATGGCCCGGATCTGGGCCGACACTATGTTGATATGGGTATCGTTGCATCCTTGGGGAATTTCTGTCGTACGTGAAAATATGCGTTTATGGTGCGTTCAAGTCCTCCTGGGAAGTTCGTATTGGAAAGTCGTGTTTACGGCGTCAAGTCACTTTCGTTGGTGCAAGATCATGGCGCTGTGCCTTCTCTAAATTAACTATACAAGAATACTTCTAGAAAATGAAGAACAAAGAATGTGTGTTGCTTTTTTATGCTTTTAATTAATTTACGAAGGCAGTGTGAACTTTATCGTTACATATTATATTGTTACATTACAATGCAGTTTGTGCTGACAATTAGCTTATTTTGTTGTAAATAGAAAAGCCTGTTAATGTCACTGCTAAATACCTTAGTATTGTGGTATTCTGCCATGTTTCTCACTGACACGCCTCAACTCGTAAACACTGGGCTTGAAGAAAACCCTGAGCTTTTGGGTGGAGTTTACGTGTGTTCAATACTATCTTATCGACAATGCACCGGTTTACTGACTTTTGACTGAAACCTTGTTTAATACAATTCCCTTTTCTTACTGACTTTTTTACCTCCTTTGGGAATGAGAGTTAAAAATATGATGCTGAATTGCTGAATTCCAAAGGAATTCGACTTCTATAAATGTAATAATATTGTCTATTTGCCATTTTTAAAGAGGCCTATTTTTAAAAAATACTTCACATTATTGGACGACACTTCCTAAAATGCTCTTAAATACACAAAAGCCTGAAACAACATAAAAAAGTCACAATAGCAATGTTTTCCACAGAGAATTCAGTTGTATATTATGAAGCTTTGCTCACAGTTCTTCACTTCCACGCCCAAACGTTGTCTTAATTTATACTCACCAGCATGACAGCAATTTGTCCCTAAGGGTTTGCATTGATTTATTGATGTTCTCATATATTTCCCCATCAGAATAGAGTAATCCATCTTAATTAGAATATCATAACACATAACACGCCTCAGATCAGTCCTCACAAACAATGGGGAAATGGATGGATGTGTCTGATGGGTAAAAAAATCCATAGTCATAATAAAAGCCATCAACCCCCCCAAAGAGACAAGACTTTGCGTTAGATCTGCAACATATTATTCCAGAGTTTACATGATACCCCAGAGCTTCCCGACATGGGGTTATTATCTGGTTTTAGCACAGGAAAAAGGATCTCCAAAGGCCTCTTTTAAGGTCTGTGAACGTAAACAAATGAGGGTGTAACTGAGAGCGTTCGGAAGATCTCCATACAGTAAAGATGCATAAGAAACATCTTTGTTCAGTATTAAAATTAGTCTTTGTATATAAAGTACTAATACTTTGGATACACCAACCATTGCAACTTAAATATAATTTTTTTTCTCCACAAAAGAAGCATTGAACTTCAAACAGTTCGTAATCCCTTACAAAAAAGACGTTTATTCACGTATGCTTTTAGTATACTTCTTATACACTAAAAATAAGAAAGTTTAGGACACGGTGTAAGCTAAAGACCACAGTCTCAAGTGTCAGTCGCTAGCATCAAGTCGAGTCTCCTTCATTTATACAGCGCTTTAACGATATAGAGAGTTTCACAGCAGCTTTACAGTGATAACAGGAGATTACAGTAACAGAGAGTGTTCAGGCTTTACAGCAGATCTAGAATAAAGTTATTGTCCAGATAAAGTTAGTTTGATTGATTCACTTTCATTGCAACGATCTTTAGTTATTAACTTAGCGTCCGCTAACAAACACCGTTCTCACAGAAAACGTTTAATGTGTTCTGACCGCTGGTTTGCAGGAGAACAGTGTTTGGAGCTCGCGAACGCAAACTCTGAAACAGGTTTTGGTGAGAATTTAGAAAACGTAAAAACTTGAAAAAGCGTGAATCTGTGAGAACGCTGACGGCGTCTCTTGAGATCAGGGGAGTGAGGTTTACTGGACTATGTCTGTTACATTAGGTCAAATAAACTTAACTTAATTTATCCAATTGATTTGTCCAATGTATTTGAACTGACAAAATAAAATGTGATATCCACTTCTGGGGCCGGTTTCACAAAGCTATTTTAGACCGGTCTATAGTGTTAGAAAAGTCTAAAATTTGCTCATAGACTAGTCTAATGCAGGTTAGACTGTTTCACAAGGATAAAGACTGACTTAATTTAGACCAAAAACATTAGACACCTCTTACCCCCAGGCTAACTGAGGTCTAAGACTCTATGCAGCAACAATCAGTTACATTACAAACAGCCAAAAGAAAAGGGAAAATGGCTCATCATTTAAACATTTCTTCTTGTTACTACATTCTCCGCTAAATTTCCCAAGTATAATGGGAAATGTCCTTGTAACTGTTATACTCCTCCAACAAACACATATTTTCCGCTGGGGTGAACTGGTGCACTGAGCGGTTGAATGCGCTTACTCGATCCGCCATGTTTTTTGTTTTACCCAGAATGCATTGCAGTGTAGTCCTACTTAAGATAGTCAGAGTCTTAAGAGCTTTGTGCAACGGTCTGATTTAGATGTCTATCTGAAGTCTGACTATCTACTATATCTGAGCCATAGTCAAAGTCTACCTTCGTGAAACCGGCCCCTGGGAAGTAAACTCAAAAAAAGCCCATGCAAAAAAAGAAACCAAATATATTGAGTTGAGATTTTTTACAGCGCCGCATTAAACCCTAACCCAAGTGTGTACAATAACAGTTTGTTGACTTTGTCAATCCAGCCTGATTAAAATGACAAGTCGAGATGAAGAATCAGACAACAGACACACCCTCTCGTCGTTATATTCCTCAGATGATTTACTGTCTTCCCGTCTGAACACTTTCTGGACTCTTGCTCAACTGTTGCTCAATAACTGGATGTGTCTCGGAGACGTCAGTGTCGGCAGGAGACTTTCACAACGACACCATAAATATTGAGGTTTGTCGGGGAAACTAGACTGACATGATGCGTTTGGCCTTTGTTTCAGAAATAAACCAACTCAGAATTAGCAGAAGAAAGGCTCAAATGATCTACAGTTTTACAGTGAGGGACTAATGCAACAAACCGCATGTTTAGAAATAAAAGTTCATGTGTTTGCAAATCCGGTTTGGCGTTCTCTTGCACACTTTCTTCACAAAGATTTATGAATACAGTCAACATTGTGCAGTATAATTGTCACTAAACATGTCATAATTCCATTGCTGTTCTTCATTTAAATTACACCAATATATTTATTACACTATTAAACCGAAGTTGGATTAAAAAAAAATCTAAGAAATTAAAGGAAATTAAATGTTCGTCCACCGTCTTCAAATGTTAATAATGTGAGAATAAATGTAAGTTTAACTTTGATATTGTTAGTAATATTTCAACTGAACTGAGGTTTACTTGATTATCCATCATCATTAATTATAAAAACTCAAATATGATCATCAGGCTTTTGAGGAAGGTTTTTTGATCGTCTCTCGATCATCATTGTGTTGTATTGCATTATATGTTTTAAAACTACAGAGATTTGATCATAAAACTAAGCATCTTACTAAGACATATTATTGACAGATATTGATATTTATATGCATTTTATGTAAGTGTCAGCTATACTGTTATAAAGATCTCATTGATTTACATTACAAGCATCAGAATTTCATATAAATATCAGCCTTTGCAGTAAATTGCATATTTTTGCTCAGTTTGAGGCTGTTCTTTCCTCTATATTATCATATTTTTATTGAGTATTTTTACATACACTTGTTAAACATATATATATATATATATACAGTATATACAGTCAAACCACAATTTATTCACACACCTTCAACATGTCTCACATTATCTCAGTGTATTCGCTATAGTTTAGAGAACGGTAATGAAATATGAGCAGAACTCAGTTGATATTTGACTGGTTTTGTCCGTCCTTCTGTTAGACTGTCTCACACATGAATTATGTTGAATATCTGTCAGCTGTTAAATTTAACTACACAATTAGATAATACCAGTTTAGCTCAACCAATCACCAAGCAATGCTTCATTGTGTTCAGTCTGTGTGTAAAAAGAGCATTAGCAATTAAAGAAAACACACTTAAGCAAAACATGATCAGCTCAAAGTGTCCCAATCAGTTTTGCTCCCAAATGTCACTGGTAGTCTCTGGATGAAGAATATCTGGGTGTAATATCTCACAGTTTACTTTATTCTGCTCTCCTCACTCACAGAAATGAACTATAGTGTCCTGATCACAGTGAAACTATATCAATAATTATATCCGGTGTGTGAGTAATCTTTGGTGTGACTGTATATGACAAGCACAGAGACGGCAGTAAACGCAGCGTCAGCTACTTCTCACGGACACACACCTGAGAAACCTGTGTGTGTGTGTGTGTGTGTGTGTGTGTGTGTGTGTGTGTGTCACTGCCAGCCTTTGTTCAGATGACATTAGTCACTCTGTATGAGTGTCCTGAGGAGATTTGCTGTAATGTGTCATGAGTGTTGCATTCTGGGAAACAGTGCAGTTCCAGTAGTGAACACTAGTCTGCGCTGTTACACTGGGGTTGAAGTGAAGAGGAACACTTTACAGCACACTTCCTTTAGTGAACATCAACTAACAACGAACAACACTTCATCTAATGTTAATCTCAACGTTTACTGATACGTTCATAACATTTATTAACATTAATTAATGCAGTGTGGACTAACATGAGCATTTTTATAACTAACATTACCAAAAAATTAATGGTAACACTTTACAATAAGGTTCATTAGTTAACATTAGTTAATGCATTTACTAACATGAACTAACAATGAGCAATACATTTGTGTCTGTATTTATTAATCTTTGTTAATGTTGGTTAATATAAATTCAGCTGTTCATTGTTTGTTCATGTTAGTTCACAGTGCTAATGTTAACAAATACAGCATTTGACTTTAATAATGTATTTGTAAATGTTGAAATTACTATTAACTATGATTAATAAATGCTGAAGAAGTATTGTTCATTCTTAGTTCATGTTAACTAATGTTCATAATTATGACATGACCTCATAAATATGACCCTTTATCTAATCATTTTCACAACTTTTCATATTTTGAATGACTTTATATGCCATCACTTCAACTTAGTATGTCAATCTTAAAATGTCACAATTTTTACTTTTTGCCATAAATTTGTCAATTCAATTTTGCCATGTCAATTCAGAACGTCATCATTTTGACATACATTTTTTTTTCTCATAATTATGACTTGACAGATTTTTAAATTGCATTGACATTATTTATAATGACTAATTTACCAGGTAAGAGCTTGTGTTTCTTTCACAAATAGCCAGTTAATATATTAATGCACAAAAAGAGAAAATCAGTGAAGCAGATTAAACACACACACACACACACACACACACACACACACACACGCTAGATCCACTGACCAGACACTCATTAGAAAAGAGCAGTCTTTCTCTTCAGGGAAAACAGTGCAGAAATACTGATGACTCATTTTGCACTCACACAGAAAATCATGCTTCGGTAAATCATGAAGTGTTATTTATGACATAAAAATCAGCCTTTTTATGTCATAATTATGACTTTTTATCATGACAATTACTTTGTATGTCATTATTTTGACTTTTTACATCATAATTATTATAATTATTAATTATATCTTGTAGATATGACAATTTATGTCATAATTTTTTTGAAATCTTTTCCTATTATGAATGACTTAATGGCTTTTTATGTCATAATTTCAACCTAGTATGTTAATTTGATCAGTTATGTCATCATTTTTACTTCAATTTTACTTTAATTTCATTTTTAAAATCAATTTAGATTTTTTTATCTTATAATTTTGACTTTTTGCCATAAATGTCAACAGCATGTCATAATTTTAACTTTATGTCATTATTATGACTTTATTCCTCATAATTATGGCTTAGAATGACTTTTTGTCATAATCATGATTTACCAAAGCATGTTTTTTTCTTATGTGGCTGAAATGAGCCTCCATGCATGTTTATCATTCATTCATTAATAATTAGTTAATCATTCATTCAAGAGTTTTTTTCCCAGAAACGCTGATTCATCCAGTAATAAAGTGACGTATTTATGAGTGAGTCATTGAATCATTCACTCAAGAGATTCGTTCAAAAACACTGATTCATCCAGTAATGAAACAAGTCTTTAAGAATTAGTCACAGAATCATTAATTCAAGAGATTTAAAAAATGTTTTAAATCGACAATTAATGCAATATATATTTTGCATGTTATGTTGTTCAGAGTCATGGGAAAATCTGAATAGCCTAAACCAAATAACCTGACCCTTTAATCTTACCACTGTGCGGTCTCGTTATTTTGCTTCATTCCACTGAAATAACCCTTGCTGTTCTCTTCATCATTATGTGTTATATAAGTCCTTCTAAGGTTCTCCATGAAGCTGAGGAGATTGTTGAGCACACTGTGACTGAAGTGAAGGGCAGGGCTGAGGAGAGGCTGTCTCGGGCTGAGGAAGATGCTTCTGCATTTTAAGTAAGTCTCCATCTCTTTTTGTGACCTTACTAGCATATTGATTTTTTCTCCCACATTTCATATAATTGCCAGATACTCTGAACCCAATATTCCCAGTGCTTCCGCTGGCCAATGAGAGACGAGTGTGTGTGGACATAAGAGAAGCAATCGATAGAGGAATAGGATACTCCAGTCTTTCACTACGAGCAGAGAGGACTTGACTTACGTAACACTTGAACGCGCCACAACTAGCATGAAACAGCTGTGTGTGTGTGTGTGTGTGTGTGTGTGTATGTGTGGACATGTTTTTCTACACCGGTGGGGACTTAAACCTGAATGCACACAGACTCGTGTTACAGTGGGGACCTAAATTGAGGTCCCCATGGGTACAAAAGCTTATAAATCATACAGAATGAGTTTTTTTGAAAATGTAAAAATGCAGAATGTCTCCTGTGATGGGTAGGTTTAGGGATAGGGTTAGTGTAAGGAGATAGAATATACAGTTTGTACAGTATAAAAACCATTACGTCTATGGAGAGTCCTCACAAAGATAGTGCACCAGACATGTGTGTGTGTGTGTGTGTGTGTGAGTGTGTGTGTGTTCATGATTTCAAGGATTCATGATTTTCTGCACATCATAACATGACAGAACTGCGATGATGTCACTCGCCATCGTTTCGTGTGTTGAGCACTGATGATATATTATATTATATATATAATATTACACTACAAGTTCGATTAAACCATCAAAATATGAGGTAGCATTTTAAATATGAGGGGAGAACAAACACTAAATTTGGTTAAGGTGTTTATCTGACAAAATTATTAGGCAAACTACAGCTACATGTTTTATTTTACTATGCAAAAAAAAATGCACATAGGAAACAAAAATCTGTCAAAATTATGACAAAAAAGTCAAAATTATGACATACTAAATTGAAATTTTAAAATGTTTAACTGACAAAATGTATATACTTGGTTGAAATTACATTTATTACAAGTCATTTATAATATGAAAAGTTGTAAAAAAATTGACATAAAAGGTCATATTTATGAGATCAAGTTATAATTATGATGTAAAGTCAATAATGACATAAAATTCGAAATTATGACATACTAAGCAAAAATTATGACATAAAAAGTGAAAAGTTAATTTTTTTGTACTTACATTATTATACTATCATTAATACTTTTTAATGACCCTAAAAGTTCAATTAAACCATCAAAATATGAGGAAAACATTTTAAATATGAGGGAAGAACAAACACTAAAATTTGTTAAATCTGACAAAATTATTAGGTAAACTACAGCTACAAAAAATGCACAGAAAAACAAAAAGCTGACAGGAAAAAGCAAATATTCATTACAACATAATCAGTTATTAATATTTGGTTGATTCTCTTGTTTTTGCATGTGTTCATAATTTCTTTGCCTGGACAAAAATGATGTTGCACAATTCATCATGTTTCATTGCGTTATTATCACTAATAACACACACACACACACACACACACACACACACACACACACACACACACACACACACACACACACACACACATTTTTTTTGCATGCTCCAAGTCTCCTCCCAATATGCAAATGACCCTTTTGTTGTTTGTTATGCAATAGCAAAATATTTTTTGAGCTGTGCACTGTGTGCTGCTGTTTGTATATAAAAGCTTCGCTCATTTGGACTGAAGGCACGATTGGTCATTGATACATGTTATGTGTTTGATATGAGTTCATGATAATATTTGAGAATCTCTGGTAAGTTTTCATGTCTGTGAACATGTTTCAAATAGCGTTATTTGAGCTTTAGTCATGTGACGGGATGAGTAAATGTCAGTGTATCTGTGAGGATGAAGTATATCTGTGTTCATACTCTCTGACTGTATCTATAAACCACTGGATCACTGAATATTCCATGTATTGATCGGCGTTTGTGTCATACAGTGAGATAAACACATTCTCCTGTCGTTTACTCTGGCAGGAGACGATACAGCATAAGCAAACAGTGTGTGTGTGTGTGTGTGTGTGTGTGTGTGTGTGTGTGTGTGTGTGTGTGTGCGTGTGTGTGTGTGCATGCGTGTGTGTGTGTGTGTGTGTGTGTGTGTGTGTGTGTGTGTGTGTGTGTGTGTGTGTGTGTGTGTGTGTGTGTGTGTGTGTGTGTGTGTGTGTGTGTGTGATGGAAAAGCAGGCCACTGCTCGTCATGCTGTGCTTCATGGCCCTGGGCTTGTGTCATGCCACATGACTGGATGCCTTCATGTTAAATATTCATTTCACAGGAGAAAATAATCATGTTATTTTTATCAGACTGAGTTTATTCTGAAAGCTCTTTGAGGTTTTACTTCCACACATTTTATGAGGTGAAAGTGTCAAGGAGAGATGAAAATGTGAGTGGACAGATTATTAGCTCAGTAAGGATGAATGAGTGGCTGATAAATAAAGCAGAACACCATATTACAGTGCTTTGACCATGTGTTACAGAGCACTGGAGAGGGGCGTCTGAATTAACGAGAGGGGGCGATGACGGAAACACAAAGACACAAAAAAATCTGAATTTTTACTCATATCTGATACATGCTCAATACATAACACACACTCAATACATAACACACACTCAATACGTAACACACACTCAATACGACCGCTTCACTAACACGTAACACACACTCAATACGACCGCTTCACTAACACGTAACACACACTCAATACGACCGCTACACTAACACGTAACACACACTCAATACGACCGCTTCACTAACACGTAACACACACTCAATACGTAACACACACTCAATACGACCGCTTCACTAACACGTAACACACACTCAATACGTAACACACACTCAATACGACCGCTTCACTAACACGTAACACACGCTCAATACGTAACACACACTCAATACGACCGCTTCACTAACACGTAACACACACTCAATACGTAACACACACTCAATACGACCGCTTCACTAACACGTAACACACGCTCAATACGTAACACACACTCAATACGACCGCTTCACTAACACGTAACACACACTCAATACGTAACACACACTCAATACGACCGCTTCACTAACACGTAACACACACTCAATACGTAACACACACTCAATACGACCGCTTCACTAACACGTAACACACGCTCAATACGTAACACACACTCAATACGACCGCTTCACTAACACGTAACACACGCTCAATACGTAACACACACTCAATACGACCGCTTCACTAACACGTAACACACGCTCAATACGTAACACACACTCAATACGACCGCTTCACTAACACGTAACACACGCTCAATACGTAACACACACTCAATACGACCGCTTCACTAACACGTAACACACGCTCAATACGTAACACACACTCAATACGACCGCTTCACTAACACGTAACACACACTCAATACGTAACACACACTCAATACGACCGCTTCACTAACACGTAACACACGCTCAATACGTAACACACACTCAATACGACCGCTTCACTAACACGTAACACACGCTCAATACGACCGCTTCACTAACACGTAACACACACTCAATACGTAACACACACTCAATACGACCGCTTCACTAACACGTAACACACGCTCAATACGTAACACACACTCAATACGACCGCTTCACTAACACGTAACACACGCTCAATACGTAACACACACTCAATACGACCGCTTCACTAACACGTAACACACGCTCAATACGTAACACACACTCAATACGACCGCTTCACTAACACGGAACACACGCTCAATACGTAACACACACTCAATACGACCGCTTCACTAACACGTAACACACACTCAATACGTAACACACACTCAATACGACCGCTTCACTAACACGTAACACACACTCAATACGTAACACACACTCAATACGACCGCTTCACTAACACGTAACACACGCTCAATACGTAACACACACTCAATACGACCGCTTCACTAACACGTAACACACGCTCAATACGACCGCTTCACTAACACGTAACACACACTCAATACGTAACACACACTCAATACGACCGCTTCACTAACACGTAACACACACTCAATACGTAACACACACTCAATACGACCGCTTCACTAACACGTAACACGCTCAATACGTAACACACACTCAATACGACCGCTTCACTAACACGTAACACACACTCAATACGTAACACACACTCAATACGACCGCTTCACTAACACGTAACACACACTCAATACGACCGCTTCACTAACACGTAACACACACTCAATACGACCGCTTCACTAACACGTAACACACACTCAATACGTAACACACACTCAATACGACCGCTTCACTAACACGTAACACACCTCAATACATAACACACACAATACGACTGCTTCACTAACACGTAACACACACTCAATACGACCGCTTCACTAACACGTAACACACACTCAATACGTAACACACACTCAATACGACCGCTTCACTAACACGTAACACACACTCAATACGACCGCTTCACTAACACGTAACACACCTCAATACATAACACACACACTCAATACGACCGCTTCACTAACACGTAACACACACTCAATACGACCGCTTCACTAACACGTAACACACACTCAATACGACCGCTTCACTAACACGTAACACACACTCAATACGACCGCTTCACTAACACGTAACACACACTCAATACGACCGCTTCACTAACACGTAACACACACTCAATACGACCGCTTCACTAACACGTAACACACACTCAATATGACCGCTTCACTAACACGTAACACACCTCAATACATAACACACACACCACACTATGATTCTTCACTAACACGTAACACACGCTCAATACGTAATACACGCTCAATACGTAACACACACTCAGTACGACCGCTTCAATAACACGTAACACACACTTAATATGTAACACACACTCAATACGACCGCTTCACTATCATGTAACACACACTCAATACGTAACACACACTCAATACGTAACACACCGCACTACGATTCTTCAATAACACGTAACACACACTCAATACGTAACACGCTCAATACGTAACACACACTCAATACAACCGCTTCACTAACACGTAACACACACTCAATATGTAACACACACTCAATACGACCGCTTCACTAACACGTAACACACTCAAACTTGTCACTTTTATGTCATAATTTGTCATAATTTAAATTGATGTAAAACATATTTTTCATGCCATAATTTTGACTTTTTATGTTATAAATTTAACTTCATAATTTCAACTTTTTGTTACAATTTCAACTTTTTGTCGACTTTTAGACTTTTTGTCAACCTTGACCTTTTATGTCACAAATTAATTTTTTATGTCATAATGTTGACTTTTTATCACAAAACAATGTGCCAAAATACATCAGAATTTTTGCTACCAAGTAAAAATAATAGTTCTAAACATTTTGTTATGTAAACGGATGAATGTTGCATGAGGATCTTTATTTGCTCAGCTGCTTGAGAGCTGTTCATACTCTTGCCTTACGTAATATCACTCTCCGCACTCCCAGAATGCCGCTGTTCCGCACGCGTTTAACTTCATAACTAATGGAAGACTTCATTTTCTTCACGCATGAGGAATCCGCAGCATCATTGCTGAAGCCCTGCGGATGAAATCAGTGCATTGGCCTGCGTCTTCCCACATCCACAGCACACGTTTCTTATTTCATTAATGCATGTGCATTTATTTTCTCTTCAGTTCATATATTACATATACATATTGCATTTTGTACTATTGTAGAAGATCCTTTCACTGGACTAGATGATATTCAGCTCTTGACGCGGTGGCAGGACTGACTGAAAGGTCACATTATGCACATTTCATGCTTCATTACCGAATGCATATGGATAGTGTTGCGGATTAAAACATTTAAATGAGTGAATTTTGCTTACATAATCAGACAACCACTGCATCTCAAAACAACGAGGCCTTTACAGTGATTTTACCACAGTGAGCCGAGGGATTTACCCCTGTCCTATGGTAAAATCACTGTAAAGCTCGTCCTCGAGTGCTTTTATAAAACCGTGGCAACAGCAATATGATAAGAGACACCCAAATGTTCAATATAAATAGTAATATAATGATTAATATTAAATAATCATCCAAGTAATATTCTTTCTGCCAAAAGCAAAATGCAGCAATGGCACCAACTGGAAAACTTATTTGTTTGATTTCATTTTAATTGATCTGATATCAATTAAACGGTTGTTCGGCCATATATGTATGGAGATTTACAGTATATTGCACTTAATATTTTATGGTGTTATTTTTGTAAATGTTTAACAGATTCTACCTTAAGAATTCTGAATTTTACTTTTTACTTTACTTTTTACTTTATTAATATTATTACTTATGTTGTTGATGTATGTATGATTGTTTATTTATTTATTTTTATTAATAGCACATAACACACACACACATACAGACACACACTCACTCTCATACACAGTCACACTCACACACACACACACACACAGACACACAAACGCACGCACGCACACACACACACACACACACACACACACACACACACACACACGTCATGTTGATGTGCAATGAACATGAAGATGACAAAAGGATCAAATAGCAATAGTGTATTTATTAAATCAAACAAACTCTGATCAAACCGAGGGACTTAAATACTCGAGGATAATAAACTCAAATACAGACAGGTGTGCTAATACATCAAATAATGACAAACAGGGAACAAACTAAAAGCCTGTGAAAATGAAACTAAAACAAACTAAACTAAATATAATTGGATCATTACTGCAACATGTTTGGCAACAGTTCTTCTAATCCTAATTGCTGGAGTGTGTAGCTTTTCATTTCTTAAATAACCATGTAGGAAGAGCATCATGGACATATTCCAGGATGACCGTGTCAGGATTCATTAGCCTCAAACTGTGGGAGGAACACGAAGAATCATTTCGCACTTGAATCGGCTCCTTAAATTCATTGAGAGTCTCATGAATATAATTAAATAAATAAAAATAATTAAATTGCACAATGTAGAAAAACATTGATAAAACAGCACAAAATACATAGAATAAAGGGTTTTTGTGATGTCATTTCCGTGTAGAGCTGCATCAGTATTGGTCAAGATCTTGAGTTGTCAGTGATAAGTGTGTGTGTGTGTGTGTGTGAGCTGAACGACTGAGGCCTGGAGAGGCTTCTCTCTGTAATCCAGCACAAGCTTTAACGGTGAGCTGAAGTATTTCTGTCCGCGCGTCGCTCTGATATCGAACCGCTGCTGTTCTGATGCGTTTCTACTGCTGGCACTATCTGTCCTCTCTCTCTCTCACACACACACACACACACACACACACACACACACACACACACACACACACACACACACACACACACACACACACACACACACACACACACACACACACACACACACACACACACACACACACACACACACACACACACACACACACACACTGTTGTCTTCTGCTGAGCATCGATCCCTGTGGCTCACTGATGCACTGGCCCGTAATGTGATGGTGTTTCATTATTGAGCCTCTCTCTCTCTCTATCTGTCTCTCTCTCTCTCTCTCTCTCTCCACCTCAGGGCTCGACACAGACACACACACACACACCCAGACCGGGGGCAGACTGTGTGCAAGTAGTTAGTTGGTTGGTTTATCCTGGCCAGCTCAGATGTTGAGATTTTACCCGACTGCATTTTTCCGAGAGAAGCAGGGACGCGAGGAGCCGGTCACCGGAAGGATTTGCTGAAAGCGTAAAGTATGCCGAAGGGACAGCCGAACAAACCCCTGCCCGCCGAACACCCGGAGCCCAGCGAAGAGCTCGGCGTCTTCACAGTCATTCAGTGAGTTTACTGACGTGCAGCTGCTTTCTTGTGTTTAATGCATTGTGAATTTTACTATATTTCTTGCATTTCCTCCTAGAAGGCTTCAGCATTTTTAGAGAAATCTGAGCTCAAACATGCGTCTCATTTTTATTCACCATCCAGATTTTACATTCAATCAGTTGGCAACTCAATAAAGCACCAAACAGCAAAAAAGTACATTAATATCACGGTAACAGTTCACAATAAGGTTCATATTTCAACTCCATTTATTAATCTTAGTTAATGTTAATTTCTACATTCACTTATGCATTATTGAGCTCAAACGTTGTATTTGTTAACATAATAGTTAATGCACTAACAACTAACAAGATATTAAATGCGGGAAAAAAAAGATTGCTCATTGTTAGTTTTGGTAACACTTCATTTTAGTGTCTTTGTTACATGTTACATGTAGTTACTGTAACTATAAATTGTGCATAATTACATGCACACTGTAAAAATGTTTTTGTTAAATTTACAGTAAAAAACCCTGCAGCTGTGGTTGGCAGAAATGTACCGTAAAAAATACGGTAGCAACATTTTAACATTTTTAACTTAAATTTACAGTAAAAAAAATTATTTCATTATCTGATATAATGTTACTTTACTGATCTATCGAAGTACTAATATCTGTTTTGTGACACACTGATAACCACCAATCACAGCGGAGATGAGAGTCACATGATCAATCAAAGCTCAGCACAAGCAGCTTCTCCACAAGAGAGTTAATATTAATATAGAAGCTGGACAGTGTTACACACACACACACACACACACACACTAAACACCATCATGGTAACACACATGACATTATAAAAATGCAATAAACTTTAATTCAACAACATTAAATGTAACATAAAACCGTAATGTACATCACTGATTAGAAAAACTATGAAGAAACAGTTGTTTCAACAAAAATACATCAAATGCGAAGTGTCACGCAGGGAATTGTGGGAATGTCAATTCACGTTTTTTTTTAAATTAAATTATACAGTGTTTTTTTCACTTCCAAAAACTGCCAATTTAACGGTATTTTACTGTATTAAATGTACAGTTAGATCTATCACAGTTATTCACCGTATATAGCACGGAAACTTACTGTTAAAATCACAAAATATTTTACTAACCCTAAACCAATACATGTAGATCATCATTATTACTGTAACACAGACACCTTCAAATAAAGTGTTAAGGCATGAACTAATGTTCACAAATGAGACCTTATTGTAAATTGTTACCAATATTATTAACTTTCGATGATTTGATGCTCTCGTGAACTCAAAGCACAGAACTCATAGGCTTCACTATAAACCATATTTATTCTCATGAATCAAACATCATAACTGATGTCCTCTGTGTGGCATTTTCTTTATTCCGGTGAGTTTTGTTGATGTCTTCTGAAACGAGGGCGTAACACAACCTGACGTCCGCCTGGTTTTACTCCATTTGAAGAATTTGTGCCAAAATGCTGTAGAGTTTGATCGGATGCACAGCTTTTGACATTGACAACAAAAGACATGCCAAGTCTGTGTGTTCTGCTCATTTCCTCTGTAAATTACAGGACGTGATGGTGGAAAAATATGAAAAAATATATTTCCCAGAGAAACTTTGTGTTGGTTGAAACTTGGTTTTGCGAGCTTGTGTTGTGTTTTCCAAATCTCAGATTAGACAAGTTCTAGACTCTTAGAAAAGAACGTTCAGTGGGGTTCTATACAGAACTCTATAGAATTCTTGACTCGATTTTAAAGAAAACTTTAGCTTCTATATGAGGAGAACCGTCTGTACTAGACTAGTATTTTGCAACATTTAGTTATTTCATTTTTTTGTCTAGTGATAAAGTATGTTTACGAGCTGTTTAATTCACTGAAGATTGTTTGAAAATGAATTTAAACTTATACTTTAACAGTAACTTTAGCGCTCTCTATAGAACCTTAAAGGGTTCCGTCAGCCGCGCTTCAGAAACAGAACCTTTTAGTTTTAATTGACTGTGTTCTAATTCATTTTTAATTCAATTTTATGAGTTAAACAGCTCGTAAACGTACTTTATCACTAGAAGAAAAGAAAAAAACGTTCATTTGCAACCTTTTTAGCAATAAAGAGTTCTCGGTAACACTTTACAATAATGTTCATTAGTTAACATGAGTTACTGTATTAACTAACATGAACTAACAATGAGCAATACATTTGTTACTGTATTTGTTAATGTTTGTTAATGTTAGTTAATAAAAATACAGCTGTTCATTGTTTGTTCATGTTAGTTCACAGTGCATTAACTAATGTTAACAAGATTTTAATAAAGTATTAGTAAATGTTGAAATTAACATTAACAAAGATTAATAAATGCTATATAAGTGCAGTTCATTATTAGTTAACTAATGAACCTTATTGTAAAGTGTTACTGAGTTCTTTAATATAGAGTCATGAACCCTAGAGTTCTACACAGAACCCCATTGGACCTTTTTTCCAGCATCATGTGATTTCTCCGTTTATTCTGAACAGTCGTCGAGTAAAGTAGAGATGGGCAGCCGACAATCTGCCCAAAACATGAACAGAATATCTAACGTGAGGATTATCCTCCTGTCTGCTCTATAGAGTCCAGTTCTGGTCTGTGTGGATGTATTCAGATGAAACTGTAGTCCTCCTCAGGTGTTCTGGTAATGTGTGTGTGTGTGTGTGTGTGTGTGTGACAGAGCGTACACTGGAACTTCAGCACATAAAAGTGCTCATAATGCATGTTCCTCCTTTACTGGTGTTTAAAGCATCCCATAATGCACCTGATGAATGTCCAGCGTGAGGACTGATGTTCTTCCCCTGTTTTACAAACATTCTTACATCAGGATTCGTTTACTAGAGAAGCGAAATGTCTTGAGTTTGTGCTTAAAAATGTATGAAATATCTGCCAGTGGAGTCAGAAAACTGACCTTAATTCAGTGGAAAACAAGATTATTTATCAGATGTTTGTTCTTGTTTTAAGCATAAACTCACTTAAATTTGATGCATTACTCAGTTTTAAAGGGGTAAGTGGTCATGACATGGAATTTTCTTTATTAGTTAAGGTTCACTTGTAATGTTGACAGTTTTTTGCACATAAAAAAAAAGTGGAAAAATATTTTTTAATGCGTGGCTCCTTTAAGGTGTGTCAGTAAACACACACTGTTATGATTGGCTAACGTCACTGCATAGGAAACCGTATCAACACACACTCGCTATTGCATTCATAGATATAGATGTGCCAGATTCAGTCATCATCAGCTGAGCTAGAGTTCAGATCACTGTATTTGTACAGCGCTTTTCACAACACACATCATTTCAAAGCAGCTTTAATACGGCATTACAGTTTACAGTGATCTGATATCAGAGGTAAATGTCCAAGTATCTCAGAAATCACAGTGAGCTAAAAATGCATTAATTTAAACAATGTAATAATTTAAGGCGGAAACACTGAGCTAATTGAAGTCATGAAAACTTGTTTGTTAACAAATGATTCTGACATTTACAAATCTATTGCAGATGTAGATATACAGTACCTGTGTGTGACTGTGTTTGCAGACGCTCAGTCACTTGCACTCGAGTGTTCACGAGCTGGTGTTCAGTATGGCGAACGACTTACGTACAGCGGCCCATTGAAGCACTCACTAATGAGGAATCTATGTTTATACATCTATGATTGCATCTAAGAGTTTTAAAACATTATCCATATAAAAGCGTAATTTCCAGACAAAACATTATGAAATCATTCACTCGTTCACTTCAGATTCAGTGCAGTCGCTGCTTCATCTGTCGTGTCTCAGTCAAACGCTCCGAACAAACATATAATCCTCCGATGTCATTAACATAAAGCATACGCTTGTGTCTGACGCCGGGATCTTCTGAAGTCTGGACAGAGACTCAAACCAGCCGCATTATTATGATTTACGGCTTATTAATATAAACGCGCGATTAGTCGACTAATGGCTTAAATGAACGATAGTAGTCGACTAGAAAAATCTGTGGCCTGTAACTATTGGTCGATGTCTTGCTCTGGAGGCGGGCATATGCAAATTTATTTGCCCATGTGACGTCACCAACACTTTTTCATTCAAGAAGAATGAGTATAAGTTTCCGAATATCTGACGTCTAGCACAAATACAAGCACAAACTATTACAAACTGCATATTCATCAGCTGATACAGGAGTGACTGAACTCTAAACACTGAAGTCCCGAATCCCCGGAGAGATTTCCCGCCTCGTCTTCTACTGAAGTTTCTTTAGACATCAGACAGATTCCATCCAGTGAATTAATCTGGGATGGATTTAGGAGTCCGAGTTGCTAAACGAATGAAATCAGCAGCTTTTGGCTTTACAGGAGAGTCCAGAATCTCGTGACCTTATTATTCCCAAACGTGTGTGTGTGTGTGTGTGTGTGTGTGTGTGTGTGTGTGTGAGACTGAAATCTGGAAAGCTTTGGCTTATGGTGACCTACATATAGTGGCACGTTTCCCTGTCTTCCACTACTGTAATGATGTGGTGTGTATAATGAACACGCATGATTCAGCATTAAACAGCAGCATCACGCCTGATGTGAGCCGGTTCACAGAGTCTAATCACACGCTTGTGTTGAAGGACAGATGCTTTATTAATCCCATGTTGAGAGACGCTTGTGATGGGGTGGCATCCCGACATCATCAGTTCAGTGTTGCCGTTAAAATGTGAGGAAAATATTTTTAATTTTTTTAATATGAGGGAAGAACAAAACACTAAACATGTTTAGGGTGATGAAATTATGTATATACAGTATATACAGCTACAGGTTTTATTTTACTATGCAACAAAGTGCACAGAAAAACAATACGCTTCAGGAAAAAGCAAATATTGACGACAACATAATCAGTTATTGATATTTGGTTGATTCTCTTGTTTTTGCATGTGTTCATAATTTCTTTGCCTGGACAAAAATGATGTTGCACAATTTTTCATGTTTCATTGCGTTATTATCACTAATAAAACAATTGACTCCAAGCACAACTACGACTACAAAATCTATAATAATATTTGAATAGAGGGTGAAGATGTCAGTTTTTCTATCACTTTTGAACACGACTGTGCTTGAAAATGTATATATTTAACATTCCATTTTGACATTGACATGTTTTTTTAATTATTATTATCATATTTTGCCATTATGGTTCTGAGAATTTAGGGCCAGTTTGCTGCTTAATGGTCCTTAAAATAGGCAAGAGGTTTTATTATTTTAGATTGAAATATGAATATGTTCTTGACAGGTTTTATAACTTGCTCTTCTAGTGAAATGTGCCGTGTGTGTTTTCCCATCATGAACAGACGCAGCATTTCATGTTGTGCATCTCATGCATTATTTCATGCACATAAAAGCATGCTTTGCACATGCAGAGAGTTTTTAACGGCACTGTTTTCTCATTTCTGTCAGATTCATTTAAGCTTTAGGTAGAGCTTGAATATATGAATATATGAATATATGCAGAAACAGCATCCTGACTGGAGTGACGTGTGACTCCATTATTATTTAGTTTTTATTTAGTTTTTTTATCCTCGCATTGACTTCAAAGACTATTATTATAAATATATTATAGCTGAATGTATTTACTCAAGCATTTTCATGAATGAGAAATTCGCAAAATATCACAAAGAAGCAAAAAGTAGTTTTGCATGTATATTTGTGTACATATGTAGTGTTGTGAGCTGAAGAACACTGTACAGTCAGGAGTGTCCAAAAGTGATATCCAGAATAGTTGAATTCACATCTTCATTCTTTATTCAAATATTATTATAGAATTTGTAATCATATTGCGTAGTTGTGCTTGGAGTCGATTGTTTTATTAGTGATAATAACGTGACGAATTGTGCGACACCATTTTTATCCAGGCAAATAAATTATGAACACATGCAAAAAATAAGAGAGAACCGACCAAATATTAATAACTGATTATGTTGTAGTCAGTGTTTGCATTTTCCTCTCACATTTTTTTTTCAATGTATTTTTGTTTGTTTGTTTTGCATAGTAAAATTAAACCTGTAGCTGTAGTTTGCATTTTTTGCCACATACCTTACCCAAGTTTAGTGTTTTGTTCTTCACTCATATTTACAAAATATTAAATATTTTCCGCATTAGTTCTGCAAGTGGAAGTGAAGCTTTCCCTCATTGCACACTTTGAGTAATTTTCCAAACCCACACTGGGATTTCAGTATTCAACTGTTGCTTTGTGACACATTGGGTTATTATGTAACGTTTCCTCGATGACTTTGTGATTGCGTCTCACACACTGATTCTGGTGTAGATTCATAATGAAGTCGTTTGATATTCCGCTCATAGTGATGTGAGGCGACCTTTTCATGCTCTTCGGTTCAATCTCTGTGTAATGTCTGCAATTATAGTTTAATGGTTTGTTGAATAATTGTGAAATTATGCAAGAAAAAATTAAGATTGAGTCTGACGATAAAGTATAAATGCTACAAAAACACTTTCGGTTGGGTTTAGCGAATTCAGCGAGTCAAGCATTCTCCCCCAAACTGCCTCATTTATAGGAGAGATCAACAGTTCTGAGACAAGACAAGAAAAACACAATGCAGTGAAGACAATGAAGTGTTACTGTGCTTTACAGAACGGCAAATTACAGTTATTTGTGTTTGTTATATTTTTATATTTTATTGTTTGTGTAGCACTATGGTCAACATTGTTGTATTATTATGTGCTTTATAAATACATTGGAATTGGAAGAACTGCATGATAGACACAGTTAATGGGAAACTAATTTCGTTTACATTTGCTCAAATAGCGAAAGAAAAAAATCAACATTAGTGTTTCCACAAAGCATTAACTATTTATTATTATTATTTGATGCCATGGTAATATAACAGAAAATATAGTGTTGTAAATATACATAGCCTACATTTAAAAATACTGCAGAAACATGACAACACGTGACGTTCTTTTCACGTCCTGTATTTATTTGTTTTTATGGCAACACTATTGCCAAACCGAATCTAGTACAGATCCGATCTGTCGGAAAATTCCGAGTTTACATGTTGTAATTATGAGTTCTACAGGACGTCTGAGTAGCGTGAACGCACATTGTTTTCAAAAAGGTTTCCCACGAACACACTCCTCTCGCCTGCTATTGGTCACACTCACATATAGCCCCGCCCCCAAACCCACGCCATTGGTTAAGCCCATTTCTGGCGCACTATCGCTCTCTCGAAAACATCCGGTATTATAGAACAAGTTTTATGTTTTCTTTTTATTGTTGCTTTTTCCTTTTCTCGGTATCTCCACGTGTTCCTGTTCATTGTTCTGTATTATTTCTTTTTGTACTGAATTATTATGAAAAAAAAAAAAAAAAACCTTGACACGCTCAAACAGAACGCGCGCTCACAGTCACAGGTGTTTCTGTTCATCATCCCCAAACATCTCTCTCTCTCTCTCTCTCTCTCTCTCCGTTTATCCTCCTCCTATTCTTCACTGAACGGCCACGCGCTTCTCGGTTCTCCCCAGTCTCGCGCTAGTGATGACGCGACCTCTGCACGCGCACGAGCATGCATTCATGAACCGTGGACATGTGAGATTAGATGGAGGTCCATCAGCTGAGATCTTCGTGCTCGAGAACTGCTCTGTTTTACACTCCTCTCCATGCAATCCCTCGCTTTATCAATCGCTCTCTCTCGCGCTTCATCATCTCGCGCGCCGTTTCCACCGCGATGGGGAATTAACTAAAGTTGTCGGAGAGCGTCAGGAGATGTGAAGGATGTAATCTGAGGGAATCAGTCATGCAGGAGAAGAAGAAGATGAAGATCATCCCGCAGGACCTGCTATCAATCGCTCATTTCTAAAACATTTCCACCGACACGCTCGAGGATGAAACCGGAGTGAGTTCGGATCCATGTCATGATGGACGTGTTCAGTTTCGTGAGGAGGTGAGTCTGCAGGCACGCGCGAACATGCACGGTCTTTACATGATCATTATCATATCGTGGGTTTGACCTGTGTTTTAATCGCGTGTTTGACTGGATGATGATATGCAGAAGTGAAGATGATGATGATGATGTCACGGGAACTGATGATAACGCATCTGTCGCATCTTCTCATCACTCAGTCCTAAATATCAGAATACCACTTATTATGAGAGCTTCTGCCTCTCAATTCGAGGATGACAATCAAATAGGGAACCTTTAGAAACAGCGAATCACTCCATAGTTGTCGACCGATATGGGGTTGTCAATAACCGATATCCATAACCATATATATATATTATAGCCTACACACACACACACACACACACACACACACGTGTGTTCAAATTCTGCATTTAGAGATGTATAGTAAGTAGCCTACTATGTTGAAAAACTGCATTTTAAATCAGAAATGTGTGCATTATACAATGTCTATGTAGATTTGGTATCAAACTATACTGATGACACACATGCCTATTGTGCAAATCAATAATAAAGTGATACAAATAATCACTCATATCACAGAACATGTCAAACTGTGGACATATGATGCTGATATACTGATGCACTGCTGCAAGATATGGAATCACTTCATTTTACTGAGACATTTAAGACATCTTGCAACTATATATATATAAATATATAATACACACACACACACACACACACATATATATGCATGCAATTTATTGTATAAATTAAGCATTAATGTATGTAGCTAAATTTTTTGCTGTATTATTTATGATCATAATAGCCGCCTGATTCTGCATGTATTATCAGACTCATATATGTTGATCACTGGAGAAAGGCGCTGGTGATTTAATTCGTGTCCCTCATATATAAGCCGGACGCTAAGCTCATTTCATCCCTGTGACTCTAAACTCTAGAACCTATTTGGCTTGTTTGATTTTTCTTGATTTTATCCCGGCTAATCCTCCTAAAGGATTGGCCTCTGGGTCCCGGTGGCGTCGTCGCCTCGTCCAGCGGTTATTCTGCACAATAATCATCCAGATTATACATCTATAGAACAGCTCTTTATTTCATCTGGCAGCTTTCTGCAGGAGAGAAGGGCTTTGTTCTGTGTGAATGGGAGGATCGAGGCCTTCAGGACTGTTCCCAGTGCGGTTCCCAGTGCTGTTCCCAGTGTTCCCAGTGTTATTCCCAGTGCGGTTCCCAGTGCTGTTCCCAGTGCTGTTCCCAGTGTTGTTCCCAGTGTGGTTCCCAGTGCTGTTCCCAGTGCTGTTCCCAGTGCTGTTCCCAGTGCTGTTCCCAGTGTTGTTCCCAGTGTGGTTCCCAGTGTTGTTCCCAGTGTTGTTCCCAGTGTTCCCAGTCCTGTTCCCAGTGTTGTTCCCAGTCCTGTTCCCAGTGTTCCCAGTGCTGTTCCCAGTGTGGTTCCCAGTGCTGTTCCCAGTGCTGTTCCCAGTGCTGTTCCCAGTGCTGTTCCCAGTGTGGTTCCCAGTGCTGTTCCCAGTGCTGTTCCCAGTGTTGTTCCCAGTGTTGTTCCCAGTGTGGTTCCCAGTGTTGTTCCCAGTGTTGTTCCCAGTGTTCCCAGTCCTGTTCCCAGTGTTGTTCCCAGTCCTGTTCCCAGTGCTGTTCCCAGTGTTCCCAGTGCTGTTCCCAGTGTTATTCCCAGTGCGGTTCCCAGTGTTGTTCCCAGTGCTGTTCCCAGTGTGGTTCCCAGTGTTGTTCCCAGTCCTGTTCCCAGTGTTGTTCCCAGTCCTGTTCCCAGTGCTGTTCCCAGTGTTCCCAGTGTTGTTCCCTGTGCTGTTCCAAGTGTTGTTCCCAGTGCGGTTCCCAGTGTTATTCCCAGTGTTGTTCCCTGTGCTATTCCCAGTGTTGTTCCCAGTGTTCCCAGTGCTGTTCCCAGTGCCATTCACAGTTTTCCCAGTGCTGTTCCCAATGTTCCCAGTGCTGTTCCCAGTGTTGTTCCCAGTGCGGTTCCCAGTGCTATTCCCAGTACTGTTTCCTGTACTGTTACCAGTGCTGTGCCCAGTGCTGTGCCCAGTGCTGCTCCCAGTGCTGTTCCCAGTGCTGTTGCCTGTGCTGTGCTCAGTGTTCCCAGTGTTATTCCCAGTGTTGTTCCCTGTGCTATTCCCAGTGTTGTTCCCAGTGTTCCCAGTGCTGTTCCCAGTGCCATTCACAGTTTTCCCAGTGCTGTTCCCAATGTTCCCAGTGCTGTTCCCAGTGCTGTTCCCAGTGCCATTCACAGTTTTCCCAGTGCTGTTCCCAATGTTCCCAGTGCTGTTCCCAGTGCTGTTCCCAGTGTTGTTCCCAGTGCGGTTCCCAGTGCTATTCCCAGTACTGTTTCCTGTACTGTTACCAGTGCTGTGCCCAGTGCTGCTCCCAGTGCTGCTCCCAGTGCTGTTCCCAGTGCTGTTGCCTGTGCTGTGCTCAGTGTTCCCAGTGTTATTCCCAGTGTTGTTCCCTGTGCTATTCCCAGTGTTGTTCCCAGTGTTCCCAGTGCTGTTCCCAGTGCCATTCACAGTTTTCCCAGTGCTGTTCCCAATGTTCCCAGTGCTGTTCCCAGTGCTGTTCCCAGTGTTGTTCCCAGTGCGGTTCCCAGTGCTATTCCCAGTACTGTTTCCTGTACTGTTACCAGTGCTGTGCCCAGTGCTGCTCCCAGTGCTGTTCCCAGTGCTGTTGCCTGTGCTGTGCTCAGTGTTCCCAGTGCTGTTCCCAGTGTTCCCAGTGCTGTGCCCAGTGCTGCTCCCAGTGCTGTTCCCAGTGCTGTTGCCTGTGCTGTGCTCAGTGTTCCCAGTGCTGTTCCCAGTGTTCCCAGTGCTGCTGGGATTGCAAGTGTTTTGTGATGCTTGGAATGAGAAACATTTTATGTCGATGTTGAAACGTTTTACAAAATGTTCAAATTCTGCAAAGCTCTCTCATGATTGTCTTAATCACCAGCTTCTGCACAGATAAACTCGTTCATTATTTACTCACCAAAACCCACATGATGTTATTTCTCTTCCTTAACATGAAATGAGAAACACTGATACTTTCTGACTACATACTTCTAGCGATCCTGACTCCTAAACACAGCCATACAGGGTCTAGTGTCGTTCATGGAAAACATTCACATGTACAAATCCTGTAGGGCTGCAGGATTTGGGGGAAAAGTAATTGGGAAAAGTAATACTTTGTATTATTATTATTAATAATAATTATAATAATAATAATATATATATTTTATTAATAGTAATTATTGTTATTAAAATAAAATAAAAATGTGCACTTAACAAAAATAACAATAATATTTTTTATTATTATTAACAATAATAATTATTATTTGATTATTATTATTAAAAATAAAATAAAAAATAAAATAATTATAAATAGCAATAATATTTTTTATTATTAAAAATTTTATTAAAAAAATGTGTATTTAAGAAAAATAAAATATTCATTTATTTTGCAACATCACAATATTGGTTGTATTTGGATTAATTGTGAAGCCTTATTTCCCAGCTTGGATAGAGCTGTCATACGTGTGACTGGAAGAAGATGTCGGTCTCTGCTTTGTCATCTGTGGTCTCTATGAATTAGTGCTCGTGTTCTGAATCTGAATCATGAACGTCTGCAACATGTTACGGCTGAATAATGACAGAGTTGTGTTGTAATGTCATGTGATCTTTTTGAAGCTTTATAAACCGTAATCTGCCGCATTCTTAATCTCCTGAAAACAATAGCTCTTGCATAAGGAAAATATTGGACTTGAGGGATTAAATGAACATAATGATCTAAATGAATTAAGATGATCAAATGTCACCAAAGGGCGAATGCTCGATTGTAAGACGCCGTGTAAAAGAGAGGCGAGTGCACGTGCGCTGTGAATACTTGGACTTTGAAAGGATAGGCTGAAGGTTAAAGAGCGCTTCATCTTATTTCTAAGACAGTGTATGAAAAGAAGCACTTTGGAGAGTTATGAAAGCATCATCTTTAATTCATGCATCTCTTCGCTGCTGGAGAGAACTCGCTGGAAAGATGATGCCTAAAATAATTAAAGTGCGCATGAATCCTGTTTCCGTGAGGAGAAACGGCCTTGAACTAAAGACGGATGTCAGAAATGCACTGAGGATTATGAAGGATATCTGTTTATGAACTCAAGCGAGGCTCATAAAAACCATAAACTAGTGATTTTACTGAACAGAAGAAAGTGCTGTTGCTGTAGCGGAGCAGCGTGTCAGTGATCGTCTGTTACGCTTCAGTGTTTCGAGAAGTTAGTGTACACGTGCGTTTCATACGTATCGTTCATTTGACCAGATAAGACACATATCTGTTATGCACTATGATTTTACAGATGTAAAGCAGTTATTCTTCTTTCCTGCTATAATATGTCAGCAAATTAAAATCACTTGTTTAGTGATGGTCATATTCAACGTATTCACTGTAAAGCCGAGCTTCTACGCTGTAAAACAGAATCTATTCATACTGTATGTATAAAAAAATCTATTTTGTGTTGATTAAGTGACAATAAATCGATTCATTAATCCAAAAATTAGAGTTTTGTCATCCTCATGTTGTTCTAAACTGATGTTTTAGCCATTATTCACTGATAATCTTGCCAAAGATATTGTATTGACTTAAGAATTAATTACGATGCTTTCATGGCGTTTTTCATAGGATCATCACTATATGAACCAGTGTTATTTTAGTTTAACTGGCATATTTTTGATTTATTTTTATCAGATTTACTTTTCATTTTAATGTTAGGAAATTTGTGATTGTTTTTTAATATTTTATTATATAGATTTTTTTTTTAAATACACTGCGTTTGTAAGATTTGGTGTCAGAGTGATGTTTCTGAAAAGAGTGTCCTCTAAAGCTGGCTTGTGTTTGTGTGAAGCTCTTGTAGTTTCAGTGAAGGTCTGATGAGGGCAGCGATGATCTCAGATCTCAGATATTAATGCCATGCAAACGGCTTTATTTTCCTCCGGCCTCAAACAATGACAATCATGACTGCAATTATAATGGCATTTATCAGTTTTATCAGTGCAAATGCTTTTTTTTATCTCTTAATCTTTTTTAATCTCTGTGAGATTTGTGCAAATGAAAATTAGCAATTGCTTCACCTTTTTTTGTGCTTTATCTGCTGTAACAAAACAAATAATCTGCATGAAAATCTCAAAGAACCACATTCTACACTGAACAAAAAATGTAATGAAAAATAAGACTACATTTAGCTCAGAACTGAAGCCTATTTTTAGCCCAATTAAAATGACAATATAGAGAATCAACACAGAGATTAATGAGAATGGCAAAAAACTGATAGGAAAATTCCCAAATGCATGAAAATAATGAGAATTAGGAGAGAAAATGTGCATGAGAATATGTAATGCAATGCATGCATTTATGCAAATTATAACTGCATTTTGTGTGTTGGTTTTGGTGAGCTAAACACAGTCTTGACAGGTTTCAGGAGATAGTTTCATGCGTGCTGAAGGTTTGGAAGGGTCAGTTATTACTGCATGCATGCTCTTCTGCGGCGTGTTGTGTTTCCATGCGACTGCTCTTTAAACTCGCTCATTGTTCACACAGGAGGGACAGGCTGTGCCAGACAGAGAGAGAGATGCACGTGCAGAATAATCATGAGCTCAAACGCCACAAACTTGTGTTAGAAGCGCTCAGATTTGACATATTCCTCACCTCAACAGTACAAGCCCTCAAAGCAGACGCAAAGCCTCGGCTAAAGCTTTTCAAGTCGTGCTGCATTATGAATTGCTCTTCGGCATACGCTACATTTCAAAAGTTCTCATATTTTGTGCTCTCTTTTTTATGTGATGTGTCCTGGAATAGAAGTGAAGCTAGCTTTTGCTGTTTTTTCAGCAAAAATTAAAATTAAAATTAAATTTAAAAATGAAGTTTTCTTCATTTTTATGTAAGGGGGAAACAAATGTGGCTTTAGTTTTGCTAAATACATTTAAAATCACCTTTTCTGTCAGTTTCAAAAAGGATAAACAGTAACTGCAACTTTGTTGGGGTCGGTAAGATGTGTTACTGCTTCTGAAAGAGCCTCACAAAAGCTGCATTTATGTAATCAAAAATACAGTAAAAATTGTAAAATATTATTACAATATAAAAAAGCAGTTTTCAATGTGAATATATAGTAAAGTGTAATTAATTCCTGCGATGAAAGCTGAATTTTCTGAATTTACTAATACATAATTAAAATCAAAAGTTGTACCTGTTAATTTTATTTAATGGACTAACATGAACTAACAATGAACAGTATATTATTATTATTATTAACTAGAAACAAAGATTAATAAATTCTGTAACGAATGTATTGCTCATTGTTAGTTCATATTAATAATGTGTTGTTAAGTAATAGAACCTTATTGTAAAGTGTTACCAATAAACTTTATATTTGGTTTTTGGCAAAATTAAAACTTTAATTTCGGATTTGGTGTTTTAGTAAAAACTTTAGGGGTCCAAATGATCATTTTATGAAAACAAAAATCCCCCCCAAAAATTCTATATATATAATTATTTTTTTTTTTTGTACAAAAATCATACAGGTTTGAAACATGAGGATGCGTAAATGACAGCAAAAAGTAATTATGGTAATTTCAGAGGGAATGAACGTTTGTATTTCCTGTTTGTATTGTTATGAGCATCTCTGGCCTCGGGCTTCAGTTCCGGTGTAATATGTGTGTGTGAAACGCTCATTAGCAGCTGTGTGTGTGTGTGTGTGTGTGTGTGTGTGTGTTATTACCCTGTCATTAGCACTGGTGTTTCCCAGCTGCTCCGATGATGCTCGGGATTCGGGAATAACAGGGCGGATTCAGTGTTTCTGTTGCGCTTTAATGACGGCCTGTCAGGATCAGTGTGAAGAGCCTCCATTACTGATGGATATAAAGACGCCACACTCACTCAGTGTTTCTGAAGATTCTTAAATCAAGAGACATTTACTGAAGAAGCCACTTTTATTTATTGTGTTCAACAGTGCAGGATTGCAGTGTTTATTTAAAGTGCACTATTATGATATTTTACAGTCATCCAAGGTCAAAAAACACTTTAATGTCCTCATAATCTGCACTGCAGCCTCAGCTCTTTCCTCTCAGTGTCTGAAACGCTTCCATTGAAGATTCAGTCTCTCTAAACCCCGCCTCTCTGAGAGCTGCTCTGCTCTGATTGGTTAGATGACCCAGTCTGCTGTGATTGGTCAGACGACCCAGTCTGCTGTGATTGGTCAGACGACCCAGTCTGCTGTGATTGGTCAGATGACCCAGCCTGCTGTGATTGGTCAGATGACCCAGTCTGCTGTGATTGGTCAGATGACCCAGTCTGCTGTGATTGGTCAGACGACCCAGTTTGCTGTGATTGGTTAGATGACCCAGTCTGCTGTGATTGGTCAGACGACCCAGTTTGCTGTGATTGGTCAGATGACCCAGTCTGCTGTGATTGGTCAGACGACCCAGTTTGCTGTGATTGGTTAGATGACCCAGTCTGCTGTGATTGGTCAGACGACCCAGTCTGCTGTGATTGGTCAGACGACCCAGTCTGCTGTGATTGGTCAGACAACCCAGTCTGCTGTGATTGATCAGACGACCCAGTCTGCTGTGATTGGTCAGACGACCCAGTCTGCTGTGATTGGTCAGACGACCCAGTCTGCTGTGATTGGTCAGACGACCCAGTCTGCTGTGATTGGTCAGACGACCCAGTTTGCTGTGATTGGTTAGATGACCCAGTCTGCTGTGATTGGTTAGATGACCCAGTCTGCTGTGATTGGTCAGATGACCCAGTCTGCTGTGATTGGTTAGATGACCCAGTCTGCTGTGAATGTTCAGACGACCCAGTTTGCTGTGATTGGTCAGACGACCCAGTCTGCTGTGATTGGTCAGACGACCCAGTCTGCTGTGATTGGTCAGACGACCCAGTCTGCTGTGATTGGGTAGATGACCCAGTCTGCTGTGATTGGTCAGATGACCCAGTCTGCTGTGATTGGTCAGACGACCCAGTCTGCTGTGATTGGGTAGATGACCCAGTCTGCTGTGTTTGGTCAGATGACCCAGTCTGCTGTGATTGGTCAGACGACCCAGTCTACTGTGATTGGTTAGATGACCCAGTCTGCTGTGATTGGTCAGACGACCCAGTCTCCTGTGATTAGTTAGATGACCCAGTCTACTGTGATTGGTCAGATGACCCAGTTTGCTGTGATTGGTCAGACGACCCAGTCTGCTGTGATTGGTCAGACGACCCAGTCTGCTGTGATTGGGTAGATGACCCAGTCTGCTGTGATTGGTCAGATGACCCAGTCTGCTGTGATTGGTCAGACGACCCAGTCTGCTGTGATTGGGTAGATGACCCAGTCTGCTGTGATTGGTCAGATGACCCAGTCTGCTGTGATTGGGTAGATGACCCAGTCTGCTGTGATTGGTCAGATGACCCAGTCTGCTGTGATTGGTCAGACGACCCAGTCTACTGTGATTGGTTAGATGACCCAGCCTGCTGTGATTGGTCAGACGACCCAGTCTCCTGTGATTGGTTAGATGACCCAGTCTGCTGTGATTGGTCAGACGACCCAGTCTGCTGTGATTGGTTAGATGACCCAGTCTGCTGTGATTGGTCAGACGACCCAGTCTCCTGTGATTGGTTAGATGACCCAGTCTGCTGTGATTGGGTAGATGACCCAGTCTGCTGTGATTGGTCAGATGACCCAGTCTGCTGTGATTGGTCAGACGACCCAGTCTGCTGTGATTGGGTAGATGACCCAGTCTGCTGTGATTGGTCAGATGACCCAGTCTGCTGTGATTGGTCAGATGACCCAGTCTGCTGTGATTGGTCAGACGACCCAGTCTACTGTGATTGGTTAGATGACCCAGCCTGCTGTGATTGGTCAGACGACCCAGTCTCCTGTGATTGGTTAGATGACCCAGTCTGCTGTGATTGGTCAGACGACCCAGTCTGCTGTGATTGGTTAGATGACCCAGTCTGCTGTGATTGGTCAGACGACCCAGTCTCCTGTGATTGGTTAGATGACCCAGTCTACTGTGATTGGTCAGATGACCCAGTTTGCTGTGATTGGTCAGACGACCCAGTCTGCTCTGATTGGTCAGACGACCCAGTCTGCTGTGATTGGTCAGACGACCCAGTCTGCTGTGATTGGTTAGATAACCCAGTCTGCTGTGATTGATCAGACGACCCAGTCTGCTGTGATTGATCAGACGACCCAGTCTGCTGTGATTGGTCAGACGACCCAGTCTGCTGTGATTGGTCAGACGACCCAGTTTGCTGTGATTGGTTAGATGACCCAGTCTGCTGTGATTGGTCAGACGACCCAGTTTGCTGTGATTGGTCAGATGACCCAGTCTGCTGTGATTGGTCAGACGACCCAGTTTGCTGTGATTGGTCAGACGACCCAGTTTGCTGTGATTGGTCAGACAACCCAGTCTGCTGTGATTGGTCAGACGACCCAGTCTGCTGTGATTGGTCAGACAACCCAGTCTGCTGTGATTGATCAGACGACCCAGTCTGCTGTGATTGGTCAGACGACCCAGTCTGCTGTGATTGGTCAGACAACCCAGTCTGCTGTGATTGGTCAGACGACCCAGTCTGCTGTGATTGGTCAGACGACCCAGTTTGCTGTGATTGGTTAGATGACCCAGTCTGCTGTGATTGGTTAGATGACCCAGTCTGCTGTGATTGGTAAGATGACCCAGTCTGCTGTGATTGGTTAGATGACCCAGTCTGCTGTGAATGTTCAGACGACCCAGTTTGCTGTGATTGGTCAGACGACCCAGTCTGCTGTGATTGGTCAGACGACCCAGTCTGCTGTGATTGGTCAGACGACCCAGTCTGCTGTGATTGGGTAGACGACCCAGTCTGCTGTGATTGGTCAGACGACCCAGTCTGCTGTGATTGGTCAGACGACCCAGTCTGCTGTGATTGGGTAGATGACCCAGTCTGCTGTGATTGGTCAGATGACCCAGTCTGCTGTGATTGGTCAGACGACCCAGTCTACTGTGATTGGTTAGATGACCCAGTCTGCTGTGATTGGTCAGACGACCCAGTCTCCTGTGATTAGTTAGATGACCCAGTCTACTGTGATTGGTCAGATGACCCAGTTTGCTGTGATTGGTCAGACGACCCAGTCTGCTGTGATTGGTCAGACGACCCAGTCTGCTGTGATTGGGTAGATGACCCAGTCTGCTGTGATTGGTCAGATGACCCAGTCTGCTGTGATTGGTCAGACGACCCAGTCTGCTGTGATTGGGTAGATGACCCAGTCTGCTGTGATTGGTCAGATGACCCAGTCTGCTGTGATTGGGTAGATGACCCAGTCTGCTGTGATTGGTCAGATGACCCAGTCTGCTGTGATTGGTCAGACGACCCAGTCTGCTGTGATTGGTTAGATGACCCAGCCTGCTGTGATTGGTCAGACGACCCAGTCTCCTGTGATTGGTTAGATGACCCAGTCTGCTGTGATTGGTCAGACGACCCAGTCTGCTGTGATTGGTTAGATGACCCAGTCTGCTGTGATTGGTCAGACGACCCAGTCTCCTGTGATTGGTTAGATGACCCAGTCTGCTGTGATTGGGTAGATGACCCAGTCTGCTGTGATTGGTCAGATGACCCAGTCTGCTGTGATTGGTCAGACGACCCAGTCTGCTGTGATTGGGTAGATGACCCAGTCTGCTGTGATTGGTCAGATGACCCAGTCTGCTGTGATTGATCAGACGACCCAGTCTGCTGTGATTGGTCAGACGACCCAGTCTGCTGTGATTGGTCAGACAACCCAGTCTGCTGTGATTGGTCAGACGACCCAGTCTGCTGTGATTGGTCAGACGACCCAGTTTGCTGTGATTGGTTAGATGACCCAGTCTGCTGTGATTGGTTAGATGACCCAGTCTGCTGTGATTGGTCAGATGACCCAGTCTGCTGTGATTGGTTAGATGACCCAGTCTGCTGTGAATGTTCAGACGACCCAGTTTGCTGTGATTGGTCAGACGACCCAGTCTGCTGTGATTGGTCAGACGACCCAGTCTGCTGTGATTGGTCAGACGACCCAGTCTGCTGTGATTGGTCAGACGACCCAGTCTGCTGTGATTGGGTAGATGACCCAGTCTGCTGTGATTGGTCAGATGACCCAGTCTGCTGTGATTGGTCAGATGACCCAGTCTGCTGTGATTGGTTAGATGACCCAGTCTGCTGTGAATGTTCAGACGACCCAGTTTGCTGTGATTGGTCAGACGACCCAGTCTGCTGTGATTGGTCAGACGACCCAGTCTGCTGTGATTGGTCAGACGACCCAGTCTGCTGTGATTGGTCAGACGACCCAGTCTGCTGTGATTGGGTAGATGACCCAGTCTGCTGTGATTGGTCAGATGACCCAGTCTGCTGTGATTGGTCAGATGACCCAGTCTGCTGTGATTGGTCAGACGACCCAGTCTGCTGTGATTGGGTAGATGACCCAGTCTGCTGTGATTGGTCAGATGACCCAGTCTGCTGTGATTGGGTAGATGACCCAGTCTGCTGTGATTGGTCAGATGACCCAGTCTGCTGTGATTGGTCAGACGACCCAGTCTACTGTGATTGGTTAGATGACCCAGCCTGCTGTGATTGGTCAGACGACCCAGTCTCCTGTGATTGGTTAGATGACCCAGTCTGCTGTGATTGGTCAGACGACCCAGTCTGCTGTGATTGGTTAGATGACCCAGTCTGCTGTGATTGGTCAGACGACCCAGTCTCCTGTGATTGGTTAGATGACCCAGTCTGCTGTGATTGGGTAGATGACCCAGTCTGCTGTGATTGGTCAGATGACCCAGTCTGCTGTGATTGGTCAGACGACCCAGTCTGCTGTGATTGGGTAGATGACCCAGTCTGCTGTGATTGGTCAGATGACCCAGTCTGCTGTGATTGGTCAGATGACCCAGTCTGCTGTGATTGGTCAGACGACCCAGTCTACTGTGATTGGTTAGATGACCCAGCCTGCTGTGATTGGTCAGACGACCCAGTCTCCTGTGATTGGTTAGATGACCCAGTCTGCTGTGATTGGTCAGACGACCCAGTCTGCTGTGATTGGTTAGATGACCCAGTCTGCTGTGATTGGTCAGACGACCCAGTCTCCTGTGATTGGTTAGATGACCCAGTCTACTGTGATTGGTCAGATGACCCAGTTTGCTGTGATTGGTCAGACGACCCAGTCTGCTCTGATTGGTCAGACGACCCAGTCTGCTGTGATTGGTCAGACGACCCAGTCTACTGTGATTGGTTAGATGACCCAGTCTGCTGTGATTGGTCAGATGACCCAGTCTGCTGTGATTGGTCAGACGACCCAGTCTGCTGTGATTGGTCAGACAACCCAGTCTGCTGTGATTGATCAGACGACCCAGTCTGCTGTGATTGGTCAGACGACCCAGTCTGCTGTGATTGGTCAGACAACCCAGTCTGCTGTGATTGGTCAGACGACCCAGTCTGCTGTGATTGGTCAGACAACCCAGTCTGCTGTGATTGATCAGACGACCCAGTCTGCTGTGATTGGTCAGACGACCCAGTCTGCTGTGATTGGTCAGACAACCCAGTCTGCTGTGATTGGTCAGACGACCCAGTCTGCTGTGATTGGTCAGACAACCCAGTCTGCTGTGATTGGTCAGACGACCCAGTCTGCTGTGATTGGGTAGATGACCCAGTCTGCTGTGATTGGTCAGATGACCCAGTCTGCTGTGATTGGTCAGACGACCCAGTCTGCTGTGATTGGGTAGATGACCCAGTCTGCTGTGATTGGTCAGATGACCCAGTCTGTTGTGATTGGTCAGACAACCCAGTCTGCTGTGATTGGTTAGATGACCCAGTCTGCTGTGATTGGTTAGATGACCCAGTCTGCTGTGATTGGTCTACTCTGCTGTGATTGGTCAGATGACCCAGTCTGCTGTGATTGGTCAGATGACCCAGTCTGCTGTGATTGGTCTACTCTGCTGTGATTGGTCAGATGACCCAGTTTGCTCTGATTGGTCAGATGACCCAGTCTGCTGTGATTGGTCAGATGACCCAGTCTGCTGTGATTGGTCTTCTCTGCTGTGATTGGTCAGATGACCCAGTTTGCTCTGATCGGTTAGATGACCCAGCCTGCTGTGATTGGTCAGATGACCCAGTCTGCTGTGATTGGTCTTCTCTGCTGTGATTGGTCAGATGACCCAGTTTGCTCTGATTGGTCAGATGACCCAGTCTGCTGTGATTGGTCAGATGACCCAGTCTGCTGTGATTGGTCTATTCTAATGTGATTGGTCAGATGACCCAGTCTGCTGTGATTGGTCAGATGACCCAGTCTGCTGTGATTGGTCTACTCTGCTGTGATTGGTCAGATGACCCAGTCTGCTGTGATTGGTCAGATGACCCAGTCTGCTGTGATTGGTCTACTCTGCTGTGATTGGTCAGATGACCCAGTCTGCTGTGATTGGTCTATTCTGCTGTGATTGGTCTACTCTGCTGTGATTGGTCAGATGACCCAGTCTGCTGTGATTGGTCTATTCTACTGTGATTGGTCAGATGACCCAGTCTGCTGTGATTGGTCTAATCTGATTGGTCAGATGACCCAGTCTGCTGTGATTGGTCTACTCTGCTGTGATTGGTCAGATGACCCAGTCTGCTGTGATTGGTCTATTCTACTGTGATTGGTCCGATGACCCAGTTTGCTCTGATTGGTCAGATGTCTGTTGTGATTGGTCAGATGACCCAGTCTGCTGTGATTGGTCTACTCTGATTGGTCAAATGACCCACTCTGCTGTGATTGGTCAGATGACCCAGTCTGCTGTGATTGGTCTATTCTACTGTGATTGGTCAGATGACCCAGTTTGCTCTGATTGGTCTATTCTACTGTGATTGGTCAGATGACCCAGTTTGCTCTGATTGGTCTATTCTACTGTGATTGGTCAGATGACCCAGTTTGCTCTGATTGGTCAGATGTCTGTTGTGATTGGTCAGAAAGCAAACGCTCATTATCATATCTGAATCTCAGCTCTTGATCTCAGTGATACGAACAGTAATGATGGCGTGGGTTTTACCGTATCAATCTCAGAAAACAGCGTCTTCTCAACATGAACAACACCAGCCAAACTCTCCCAGTCTCAGAGACACTACAGTGGTTGAGGGCGGGGCTAAGAGACGGTGTTCGCCGGCAGGAAACGCCTTCATGGGCTAAAGCTGGAGTTCATCGTCCCTGATGGTTCGGTATCATTAGCACTACAGTAAAGCACACAAGTCTCCAGACTCGAGTGTGAAGCGTCTGAGATATTTCCTGACAACAGCCCATTTGCAGGAGCGAGACGAACTCCTTCCCCAGCCAATCCTCCGCTTCTCACCTGGACTCCTCATGTCTCGGGATCTGTGTTTGTGGGATTCTTCCATCTGTGCGCCGCTTACATCATCTCGACTGCATGCTGGCGTGTGCAGGGCTTTGCTGTAATCTGCCTCTGCTTCGCACTGGTTTGCTGAAAGAGTCACTATAAGCCATCAGCAATTTAGAAGGAATGAAAGTGTGGGATTTACTATTATTGGGTCACGGGTTCGACAGCTAAATTGCTGTTATTAAATATAATAAAGCCTTCTGTTCTGTAAGTGCCTGTTTGAGAGACAGTGTTTAAATAGACCATAGTTTCCCTCTTGTGTCACATTTAAAATGTTATATACCGACTGACAGTGATTTCTACTGATTTGCACTGTCAAAATAAGATCAATAGGACCCTGTGAAACCTGCTTTATTTCATTTCTTTCTCTTTTTTTCATTTTTCTGTTTTAATGGTTTATTTAAATGTAAAAATGAATTAATTAGTGGTTTACTTTTTATATAAAAATGTGTAATTATTCCTTAATGTTTTAATACATATTATTATTATTATTATTATTATTAATAATAATAGAGGTAATAACTTACAGTAATATTTTTCTGTCATAATTTCTTCAAGTTAAACTGAAACAGGAAGCTAAGGCGGGACATATTGAATGGCTCCTCCCCCTTTTCAAATAGCCAATAGCGTTTAGTTTCCCTCACAGACTGACAGCTCATGGAAGCGAGCGCTGATGATACGCTGGATTCAATAGTAGAGGATTCATTCATTCATTCTTAACCAGCGTACAGTTGGACAACGGAATAAAACTGGAGCGTTTGAGCAACCGAACACACACTCCAACACATAATGCTCAGTGTCTGTCAGCGGTCGCTGTGGTCAGGTGGTGTTCATAGCAGAGGGGGCGGAGCTCTAGATTCTAGAGAGCATTTGATTGGACAGAAGATGTGATGAGACGCGGTGATGTCATAAAAATCCCTGATCCATTTTAGAGGAAGTGAGAGACTAAGTTTTGAATGCTTTATCTATTAAATGAGAATTTTGTCATTGTTTTGGAACACACCAGCTTAACCTTAAAGCTAACATATTCATACTTAAAGCTAAAAAACTAAAATTTTGATTCCAGGGTGTCTTTAAGAGCTGTGAGTTTGTGTGTGTTTCTGCTGATAGTTTCCTGAACTTTTATTTTGGCGTTGCGGAGAGGAGCCGTGAGTTTGTGTGTGAGACACATCATTAGAGGAGAGCTGAGAACCGATGCGTGTTAGTTACTTCTAACTCTCCGTTCCACATGGACATTAATATAATCCAGTTTTCCCCACATCTGCAGTTAAAGCGTGTGTGTTCAGATGAAGAGGGGAATGGACACGCGACTGAGGGAACATGATGAGCTTCTCTCTCAGACTGAATTATTGATTCGGCTCATGCATGAGCGATCGACTTCATGTGCTGGAATGTGTCCTTCACTGGGCGAACAAAAAACATTAAGTAATTACAGCGAGACGCAGTCCAAGATATTAAACATTTAGCGATTGTATAATGCTGTTATTGTCAAGGCTTGAACAGCTGCATGTAATAATGTCTTCAGATTTGTCATTTAGTGAGGGACTTGTGGGAAAAGAAACCCACATAATTATATAATATTATGTTGTGTAATATATAATTAACATTAACATTTTGATGTGTTTGATTCATTTCAGTGAATTGATTGATTTGAGTGATTCATTGAATCATTCAAATGAATCGAGTCGCTGAAATGAATCAATCATGAAAATTCTAAATGATTCAGAGAGTCAGTTTGCAGAGTTTTACGTATTATTTTGCGCAGTGAAATTAAATATGCACTTAAATGCTGATGTTTTAGATTTGGCTGTATTTGTATTTTTAGTAGTCGTATTTAATGAAGGTGTTTAACTCGGTGATTTTTGTTGCCGATAAAGATTATAATATAAAATAGATAAACATAATGGTATAATAATAACACTTTAACTCAAGGTTTCATTAGTTAACTAGCAATGAACTTTAATCCCAACATTTACTAATACATTGTATGTGTTAACATTAGTTAATCCACTGTGAATTAACATGAATATTAACAGAGGTTAATACATGCTGTGGAAATATTGCTCGTTGCTGGTTAATTCTTTCACTAATGTTAATAAACGAGAGCTTATTATTTATGACGTTTCATCAGTAGTTTTAATGCTTGTTAAGCTTTAGTTTCCTACAGTTTTCCTGTGGGATTCGCACTCACTGTCCGGCTACTAATTAGCTGGAGATATTAGTTTGATTGTCATTCGCCCTCTCACAGTCTCATTCCGCTGCCATGGCAACGGATCCCAGTTTAACAGCTTCATTTGCATGTCAGTCATTTCAGTGCTTAGAAAATTAATGACTTTCCTTCTGTCATTATCGTTAAGCTTGAACAAAACGTAAGATTGCGAAGTTCACAGGATCATCAGCGAAGAAATGGGGATGGACAGAAATTAAATATCATAGTGACTATTAAGATCAATATATATATATTCATATCATTTTAGTATGATTTACTATTATAATTTATTATTAGAATTTAATATTTAATAATATGTAATATTATATGTAAAATACCCATTTTTAGGTGCTTTTTAATATTTTAGCTTTAATTTTATATTTATTTCAGTTTATTTTTTAGCCATTTTAGAACTTAAACTTATAAATAAAATAATAAAATAAAATTGCTAAGGCAACATTTCTACTGCATAATCACAAACTAATTCGTTTAAGTTTATTATAGTAGTTCATATTTTTACATGTATTAATGCATTTTAGTAATTTTGTTAGGTGCTTTTTAATATCTTAGCTTTATTTTTATTTTATTTTTAGTAATTTTAAACTTATAAATAAAATAATAACATAAAAAATGGCCAAGGCAACATTTCTACAGCAATTTCAGTTTAATTTTCAAGTTTATTTTTTTCATTTAATATTTATATTTATTTTATTTCAGCCTTTTTCCATCACCAAAAATCGATTGTTCATAGTTTTAGATTACAACACTTTCATTTATTGAATAACTTATGATCTATATTTTGGAAAGTCAATTAAATTATCTTTTCATGTAATTTTTACCTCTCTTTATTTCCTACATGATTGAATCATGACAAAAATACAGTAAAACAGTGCAATATTATTATAATGTAAATCATCTGTTCTCTATGTGAATATATAATAAAGTGTATTTTATTCCTGTGATCAAAGCTGAATGTTCAGCATCATTACTCCAGTCTTCAGTGTCACATGATCCTTCAGAAATCACTCTAATATGAGGATCTGATGATCAAGAAACATTTATGATTATTATCAATGTTGAAAACAGTTCATATTTCTGTGGAAACTGTGATACATTTTATTTTTCAGGATTCTTTAATGAATAGAAAGTTCAAAAGAACAGCATTTATTTGAAATAGAGTATTTTGTAACATAATAAATGTCTTTATAATAAAAGTATGAATTTGGTTTGTCGAACCCAAACTCTTGAGCCGTATATATTATATACCGTCCGCAGCTTTAAACATGAATAATCCACGGTATTTGAACACTGACTCTTAGTGCACTAGTGTTGAGCACATGATTTATTAATGCTCCACGAGGGGCTTGTGTTTCTCTGTCCGGTACGGTTACTCCCAGAAATCCCCATCCCGATCCAGTTAAAGAAGCGGCGTCGATGATAAAACACGCTAATGACGGTCCTGTCGGGGAAAATGGAAGAGAGTCTTGCTTGTCTGTCGTTCTGTTCTGAAGACTCGGCGTTTGACATTGTGAGTGAATTATTCTGTTTATGAGGAAACTGATCACTTTACATGCGGATCTAGTGTTCGGCCTCTTCATCGTGTTCTAATATTTGTGCTGTATAGAGTATGTTGTGCATCACACACGTCTTTCTGCTTAAAGCGAGGATTGAAAGCATTGTCTGCGAGGCCAGTAATGTGTTTGAAAGTGTGTTGTACATATGGGACGTGTATGGAAGCTTGTTTCCGCCACAGGATCAAAACTTGCGAGTTTACATCCACATTTGTGACATTCTGACTGTTTTTCTTGGAATTCTAAGAGTACTTATCCTCTTAATTTTAATTCATTTTGTTGGGAAATGTAGTCTTGTGTAATGTTGTTGCATCATGATCCTGAAGAAACAGCATCTCATTCCAATGTATACATGCTATATAGAGTAATGACAAAATGTACTTGACTAGACTGGAATTCTACGTTTACATCTTACAATTTTGAATTTTGTCTTGGAATTTTAAGTTTACTTCAAGCAATTTAGATTTTTTTTTTTTCACTTATTTTGCTTGGAATTCTAAGTTTGCGTCTCACAATTTAGATTTTTTTCCCCCTGAATTCTAAATTTACTTAAAGCCATTTTGACTTTTTTCGCTTAATTCTAAATTTACTACTCACAATTCTGACTGTTTTTCTCGGAATTATACGTTTACTTCTCACAATTTCAACTTTATTTTGTTCAGAATTCTTAGTTTATGTCTCGCAATTCTGACTTTTTTTGGAATTCTATGTTTACTTCTCGAAATTTTAACTTATTTTTTTCATAATTCTAAGTTTACTTCTCGCAATTTCAACTTATTTTGCTCGGAATTCTAAGTTTACATCTCACAATTTAGACTTTTTTTCCCCTGAATTCTTAATTTACTTAAAGCCATTTTGTTTTGTTTTTCACTTAATTCTAAATTTACTACTTACAATTCTGACTGTTTTTCCCAGAATTATACGTTTTCTTCTCACAATTTCAACTTTATTTTGTTCGGAATTCTAAGTTTACGTCTCGCAATTTAGTCTTTTCTCGGAATTTACTTCCAAAAATGTACTTGCAATTCTGACTGTTTTTTTTTTTTTCGAAATTCTAAGTTTACTTCTCGCAAGTTCTGACTTTTTTTTTCTTGGAATTAAGTTTTTTTCACATACATTTTTTTTTTTAAATGTAAATGCAGCTTTTTATCTTGAATACCTCTTTTTTCTGCAAATGCAGTTTATATCATGCAAAAAAAAGTCACTCACATTTAGAGGGACATTTCACTATTCTATAATAGTTCTATTATTCTAAAATTATTTACGCAACCTCATGTTGTTCAAACCCTGATTTTTGTGAACCACAGAATTGTAAAGCAGAATGTATTTTCCTTGCCAAGAAAATAATAATTATAACTGAATAACCCATACGACCTGTGCATGATGTTCCAAGTCTTCTGAAGTCGTACAAAAGCTTCGTAGGAGGAACTGGCCCTTTAAAAAAAGGTCACACCAGGTTTGTGTTGATAATTTGGTGAGAAAATGTGCGTAATTATCATGAGAATAAAGTCACAGTGGAAATATTTTAATGGTCCTAAAAATAGTCTTCCCAGAGCCTGCCGGTGTTCTTGAGTGATTTCTGCACCTGTAGAACTTGCATTAAAACATCTGATGTATATTCTACACAAACACAACACTTGCACACTCGTTAGTTAGTTTTATCTCGTTATAGTTGTTTATTGTTTTTGGCTTAAAAACATTTTACTATGTTTAAATCCATTCTATATTTTGCTGCCTCTGCTTTTTTGCTGCTAAATGACTTTGCTCTCAGAGAAGTGCTTATAATCGAGATGTTGACACACTGTTTTAAAATGAAGATCTCTGCAGAATAACATGACAATAAGCTGTATATTACTGTACAACTTTTGGGGGTCACTAGGTTTATTGACACTTAGTATTAGAAATGAATACTATTCTTCATCAAGGACGCATCAACTTGATCAAAAGTGACAGTAAAGACATTTATAGAGCTGGTAAGCCCCGCCCCTTCCGCTAACCCCGCTGGACCTCTAGGCTGAAAAATCGTCAATGCAAGTGAATGGGAGAAAATAATTATTTTCTGGTCCCGTTTGAATTGTGCCATGAATGTGAACATATGTTGTCTGTGAATTTTTTATATAACTTTTCGTGTGAAGAATGCTACAATTTAGCGGGTAGAAGTTTGATATGGTTAGACTTTTGTGTGAGAGCACTTTGTG